>NC_092234.1:29649202-29681702 GCF_036320965.1 Panulirus ornatus | reverse complement strand
TGTATTGTTGACTGGTTGGTAAGGTTATTTAATGTATGTATGACTCATGGTGAGGTGCCTGAGGATTGGCGGAATATATGTATATATATATATATATATATATATATATATATATATATATATATATATATATATATATATATATATATACCTTCCTATCAGTGTATTGTGTAAGCTGCTTGTTACCATCACTTGCCCCATCACTGTCGAGACAGAGGTCCGTGTACATGCGCACTGGTGCTACCATTTTGTTCGAACGAAATCATTGGATGAGATGTGTCAGAATAGGGTGATCTTGTGTCACGACAAGATTATAATGTTACAAAACTTGACAAATACTTTAGAGTTTCCAGAAAGCAATCCGAACTTCTCCAGCTAGTTGGATTACGGCCCCTTCCCAGGTTTTCTCTGATTCATCTTTGGTTGTTTGTAAGAATAGGACATTAGTTTCCTGTACTAGTCGAGGGTTAACGACCTTCGTTTATACCCCAGTCACGTTAATTCCTTGATTATATAGACTTATGAGTCACAGTCAGACAGGTTCGAGGCCTCTTTGACGCATGGTAGAGACGGTAATGGTGACATGAGGAAGTCCTGGTGTACCAGATCATCTTCCAATGTCCATACAAGACGCTCTTAACTTGCGATGGTGTGATTCAGCGGTACGTCTTACATGGCAGGTGTGCACGGAAGAACCACCACGAGAGTGGAAATGTAACAGAACCACTGAGGCCTACCCAGACGAGCGTCACGGCCAGCTGCAGCTATACATCTTCCTCAAGATCAAAACTGTTATTTTCCAGGTCAGGTGACTGCTGCTGAGGCCATATGGTGCACAGCACTTGCAATAGCCCGTTTGCCAGCGCATGTTTGAGAGAAAATCGCACCAGCATTTCCTGTCATGTTTCTGAACTCAAAGGTCGCTGCTGCCGTGATTTGCAGGCTGCGCCAAAGCAGATCACACATACTCCCCCTGATAGACTCGGACCTCATTCCAGAGTAGTTGAAAATGGAATATGCAGCAAGCAAGACTTGGAGGTGACACCCGCTGGATACAGGTGGGACGACAACTGCCAAGCGCTGGCGTAAGTTGGAGATTTTAGTAGAACACAAAACGTTTTACTGTTTGTCATCTTACATCCATCTCTCCATCTCTGTTGGATGAGCTGTAGCAGCTGAGATCCATGAAAAAAAGATGATGTTAACTTGGCATTTCCTCTTGACACTCGATAACGTTTGCATACATCAAGCAATGGACCAGACGATACGAAGGCATTAACCAAGGAAGGTGAAGGCTACACTTCCCACAAACCTTAAGGATATTGCTTGTGTCACTATTCACAAAATACACAATGTTTCTTCAAACGTTTATGGCAAGTTTAGCGATGACCTTCAACAGTCTGAAATTGAGCTGTTCTACTTCAAGGCTTCCCCAGGAAGACTTCGGGGATTTGTGGACAATTCAAGAGCTGTCGAGGATGAAGAAACAGTCTCCTTCAGCATGTGCCTCGTCGATGGTACACTAGAAGCTGTAACTAATCACCTTGAAGCAGCAACATCTTTCTGCTGGATGTCACGTTCTACATCCGCATCTGCTCGCAGATTGGAACTGGAGGAAAAAAATGCCAGAGATAAAAAGGCTTTTCAAGTTCATGAAGAACGATCCGTTGTGGAAATGCTGTGCTTCAAGTCCGTCCCATCATTATTTACAGAAGACACCTCGGCTCTTTCAGGGTGAAGCACTCCACGTACCTTATAATGAATTCTTAACGCTGGTTATCAAACTCCTTCGTCGTGTCCTGGTATGGCTGGAACAGAAAGTGGTATACCGTTCTACAGAGTCGACTACACAAGAAGTGGCAGATACCTAGGAACTCCAGGAATGGGATAAGTAACTACCAGGTAAAAAAAGAGCCTTACGTCACCTTACAGGGCTCCCTTCAATGATCTTTCAAACATTCCACGATAGAGCAGCCGCCTTATTCAAATCATGTGTCTGAACTTTGTTCAAAACTCTCTTTTTGAATAATGTTTTCTTTTAGGACTTTCCATGCAATCTTCTATTCTAGGGAAGTCAAGGGATCTGATCAAGTCATACGGTGGCTACCTGTAATGTGTCATACGGTGGCTACCTGTAAGCATTAACCTTTTCTCCTCAAGAACAGACAGACAGACAGTGCAGTTGGTGAACGGAAGGCGTTATTGCTTTTTTGCACAGGTGACTGAGAAAGAAAACACTGATGAAGACGCTGGTGATCCATACACTCCAGATGATGAGCCATGCCCAGGCATGCAGAAGACTAAGATCATCCAAAGCTTAAACACACTGGACGGTGTGATGTAGATTTTTGTAGTACTGAATGGCTAGACAGGATCTATCTGACTCAGTCTCACGGTAATGCAAATGATGAGAGATCCTTCAGTGAAAGTAAGATATTGCTTATTGGGAGGACACGGATGATAGGTGCAACTTGGAGTGAGTACAGAGCAACGTCATTCTTCACTGAGAGCATTAGAGTTACCCGGACTGTTTACCAATAACTCACGTACTGCGTAAAGTTGTCAGAATAGACTTGCGTACCAGACTTGACCAAAATGATGAAGTGAAGAGAGAGGTGACAGAGACCTCCAAGGCACCGGCCTGACTTACAGCCACCCTGATGAAGATCTTTGAGGTGGCAAATTGGAGGTTTCTGAAGCTGAGGCACCAGAGAAGAAGGAGGATATAGCTATGTTCCAGGGTTCTTGTGATAGTGTGACCTCCAGTAAGGCCAGTGCTGCAGATGCAGTGTGGAGACTAGTGAAGAACTTCCTACAGAGGCAGAAACAGAGAAAAAAATGTTCTGAACCAAAAGGATCGCAAGGCTTAGAAGACAATGATAATTGGACGTCCATCTGAATTCTGGACAATTCGTATTTAGTTTTCTTGAGATAAAAACAGTGGGGATACTTGGGAGTGGTATCATTGTATTACTAAAATATTGAACAACTTATGTCATAATGATGTTCCACTGTACTCGCATTTTTTTTAATTTCAAGCACCGCCTCATGCTTGAAATATCGCTGCAAAATAATTTTATTTCGATTTGATTTTAGGATTTTGATCCAACGAACATCTTGCTGAGGCGTTGTTATCAGTGTTGCATTTTTGTTTTCACTCTGATCGCATTTGATCTCGTACACTTCTTTTTCGTTGATCAGACTTAACTAAATCATATTGATTTACTCTGCAGATTATTTCCCCTTTTTTATATCAAGCTACTCTATTACCTAGTTATGAGTCCATAAATTTTCTGTCAGACTGTCAGACTTAAGATGTTTGAAGCTGTAGCAAACCTTTCACTAATCTATTTCATTGTGTTGTAGTCTTCTAAGCGCTGCAAGTCTTTCCTCTTCCTCACTAAAGGTTGGGAAGTATTCCACACACTGCTGCCTGAGTGTGACATGGACCACAATGTAGGTATGAGAGAAAAGGAATGTTGCTGTTGCAGGTACCATTTCTTTTTTCCTATCTCCAGACTATTTCTTTACAATGTCAGAAACTATTCATTGCTTTAATTTCTGCATTTTTTTTCTTTTTTTAGTTTCCTCTCTACACACATTTCCAAACAAAGCCACTCTATTGGAAGAAAGGGAAAGAATTTTCAGAGAACTAAATATACCTGTGGGAAAAATGTGTCAAAAGTACTAAATATACACGTGAGAAAATGTGTCAGTATGGTAATACAGGAATGCGTCAAAACAGCCAGGAAGCGTTGGCAAGCCTCCATGTGTTTGGTGATGGGAGGAATGACGCTGAAAGTACCCTGTCTCACTGGGGTGGAGGCCACTATCTCACCGCCGTTGTACGAGTTATCTCTCTGCAGTTAAGAGGTTAACTCTTTCAAGAGTTTTAAGGTCGAGACAAAGAGAATTATTGAAGGTACTGAGAGAGGGAGGGTGGCTCCGTCTGCGTCAGGAGGTGGGGAGGAGACCGGGGTGACTAATAATATCCACGTAGAAGGGGAGAAGCTGCGGTGAATATAGAACGTAATCCGCTTACATCTGGTCATTCAAGTCCATTATTTGGGGCAGAGGTCTTATGTAGGTCTTATCGCTGCTATGTTTGGCTGCTCAGGCTAAGACGGTGCGGGTGAGAGATATATTAAGTCTGGTCAGGGGTGTACTTCTGTTGTGCCGCGTGGATGCGATCCCTCCTGTTATCTCTGACTTGCCATCCTGGTAGTGAGTGTGGTATGTGGTGTATTGCGTGATGTGGTGAGGCATGGGTCTCATATGGCATGGTACAGTGGGTTACGTGGCGTGGCGGGACCAGGTGTACGTGGCCTGGCTTAAGAGTGTATCGTGTAGACCAACCCTTAAGGTTGGCGCTGGTGCTGCCAGTATACTGGTATACGTGTGCCAGTGTTTCTAGGTGCCTGGTAACGTGTACGTGCTGGTACCATGGGCATGGCACCGCTGCAGGTGCATCCTAGTGTATCACCGTCATGTACCTGGTACTTGTACTTTTACGTTCACCCAATACTCTCGTAGTAATTGCACAGTTAACACTAACTTAACCTCGTGATCGCAACGGTACAACCTCGTGAGCGTGACGATGCCACCCTCGAACACGACGGTGCCGCCCTCGAACACGACGGTGCCGCGCTCGAACACGACGGTGCCACCCTCGAACACGACGGTGCCACCCTCGAACACGACAGTTTGACCACTAAACACAACGGTGCGACTCTTGAGCATGACGCCACGATCCTTGAACACGACGGTGTAACCTCTGAGCATGACGGTACGACCCTTGATCACGACGTTACGACCCTAGAGCAAGACGATACGACCCTCGGGCATGACAGCCATCGTACCCAAGGGTCGTACTGCCGTGCTCAGGAGGTTAACGGTAAAATTGTGTTTTGAGCCTTCGAATCCCCGCCGATATGAAGACGACTCTTCCCCTTTTCCCTTCTGAGGCCCCGGGAGGAAAGGAGTTTGTTTGTTGGTATTTCGGGCGTTCTTGATGACATCGAGGCGTCTTGTACGGACGACGTCATACGTACGTAGTCTCACGGAGCCAGTCTGTGGCCCCTCCCTGCCCTGCCCACCGTCTCGGAGGGCCTGGCGGGCTGCCTCGGTTTGTTTTGTCATCGTTAGCTGTTGTGGCGACGTCGGCACGGCGCGCCACACATTCCGTTTATATTTTGAATTTCAACCGGAAGCCGCCCCGCGCACCGCGTTTGTCTTTTGAAACTAGCGCCGTTCGGATTTCCCAGCTTGGTCTCGACTTGGGCTTGGAGTGTATCCTTTCATTGCAGATAATTTCCTTGTCGAGTCGGTGTATAAGTTGAGAAAATGTATGATAATGTATCGTGTGATGTGTCATGTGTTCATAGTTTATCTAGTAGTCGATACGGAGTTCGGGGCAGTTTTGTTTCGTGTATTGGTCTAGACTTGGCCGCGGTCTGATGATTGGATGTGTCCTTTGTGAATTCTACCTGGGTTTGCCATCTCTTTCAGGGGAAAATCAGAGATGTTAATGTATGTTTGTTCGTCGCTTGTTGGGTTGGTGGGGGTTAGGGGGAAAGGGGGGGGGGGGGGGGGGTAGGAACATGGGCGTGGTGCGTTAGGGCGTGGTTCCTCAGAGCTGGTGTGCCTCTCTGTGGTTGAGTAAGTTTGCAGCGTTGCTTGTGTATACCTCCGGGCCCGTGCCTGTATTTATATGAGGTTATGTGATTACTTGCACTGTACGGCGAGGGAGGTTTGCGCTCGTGGGGCCTCGTATCTTGAATCTTTTCTGTCAACACTGCTTTATAAATGTCTGTATGGTCTCTGCACTCACACTATCATAATTCAGCTTATTTCATTCCTTCACTACCTTTGTTCAGGAAAAGTAACAGGTTTCCTTTGTAATTTCCTGTAATGGCTTCTGGTTGTTCTGTACTTGCAACTTTCAAAGAACTGTTCACTATCTACGTCAAAAAACTTCGGTCATCGCTGGTGGACAACTTGAAGGCTTGTAACTTTTCCATGTAACTCAACTCTCTTAATTCTGGTACCATCTATATTATCCTTTTCGGGAATTTGTTAATTATTTGTACTTATTTTACTGAGGTGAGGAAATTTGCCCAGCATGTCATAATTTTAGCATAATGTAGACTGTGAACAACATGTAATTGAATGCAGTTCTAATATTTGCCAGTAGACAGTTTGCCTCTTTCACTGTTCTTCTAATTTGGGACTCTGGTGACAAGTTAGGAACGATTTCGACTGTAAAGTTTTTCTGAGCTTATGTCCTGCTAGATAATGTTCATTTACCACGTAATTGCTTTCTCCCATCCTCATTACCGTATATTTTCATGACTATCGTCAGCCTTTTATGACACCTGCATTGAACTTTGTCCTGGCCTCCTTGTTGATTGATGCAATCCTCCTCGCATTTCACTTTCCTGCTGAGCGTAGCATCATCCGCAAATGTAAAATAAAAGTTCAGTCCTTCCAGTAAATCTTTCATTTAGAACAAGAAGAGCAGTGGTCCCAGAGCAGCCCCCTGTGGCACGCCACTCATGAGCTCAGCCCATTCCGAAGAGGCGTTCGTGACGTGCGTCCTTTGTTCCCTTTCATTGAGATAATCATCAGTCCGTCGAGAGAGTGTGCCACTTATTCATACTAGGAGATCCAGCTTTTTTTGTTTTCGTTTTTACCATCCTTCTATGTATTACTGTCAAATGCTTTCTGGTAGTCCAGATACAGACAGTCCTCCAGGCCTTTTTCTTTTGTCTAAGAGGTTTGTTACGTGTGATCTTTTTCCCTGAAACCTTTTTGTCCCTCACTCAGGTAATTTCTCATCTGCCGGAAGTCGTCCAGTTGTTTTATGATTGTCTTTTCCATTACCTTGCATATCACAGTCATCAGGAGGACAGGACTGTCGTGTAGTTCAGCGCCTTCTTCTGGTCTCCTTTCTTGTAGATAAGTATGATGTTTGCCCTCTTACGCTCCCCTGGCATTACACCATTTTCCAGGGACATCTTGAACAACATTTCATGTGGTTTGTCCAAGTGTATTTTCATACATCCTCAGTACACATGGACCCTTCAGTTTATATCTTCTGTAGATATTTCATTGCTTATCAGTAACCTTCCCCTCCCCTCCCCATTCCATCTGTCTGGCGTTGGGGCTTCAGTGTCTTCCACTCGCATATCCTTAAATCATCCTCTTTAACTCTTTTCTCTGAGTCCATTAATCAAATTAGATGTCGATTAACTGAAAACTTGCTCCTGATCAGTTCACGGAAGATTTAAGATCACTGCTTGTCTTCAACTCGGTGTTCTTTTCAAAGTTTCTCTGTTCCTCCTTTTTATCCTGCTATATTCGTGGTTTGCTCTCTTGTACCTTCGTTTTTTAGAGATTTTCATTGAACCGCTCATGCCTCTTAATCAGCATGCCCTCTGTACTTGACGCTGAGCCACCCAAGCCCCTACTATTTCACTGTAAATTTTACAGACCCTTCCAACACGATTTCCTGGCCTAAGTTTTATGTAATTTCCACAGCTAAATTTTTCTCTTCCATCCTGGTCTCATCACTTCCCTTTTTACCTCCTCATTTACCACGTAATTAACATATATGATATTCTCAGTTTCCATACTGCAGTGAGTTAAGATCAAGTAATGGTGGTGTATCAGTCCATCTCATCCTTGTGTGTTCCTTCTAATCTTCGTATATAGAATATTTCTATTTACAAAATGAAGACTTGTGTCTTCATGAATTTCCATCTCCATGAGAATCTAAATTCCATGTGTTTAAAATCCTCCATCGTCAGTTCTTTACCATCTCATGGAAGTGCTTGTTTCATTGCTTTAATGGAGCATCCTCAGTGTTACTTCATTGTTATCACTGTATATCTGTTTTGGGTTATTAGAATTCCTTTGACGATTATCTATTTTCAGCACCACTTTGCACTTCCCTCCTTTAATAGCCTTTCCCATGAAATAAGATTTGAATGGGCCATCGTCCAGTACTTCCTGTTACTTGAGTCTGTCTCTTATTAACGCGACCCATCCCGCACTGCGTCTGTTGAACACACCCAGTAAGGGCTCCCGATTTCCCTCGCCGCCCAGTGTCATCAATATTTTTGTTTCACTCAGTCTTATGGACGTTCTCTTGGGTGATGCAGTCTCTAGGAAAACAAGAAAATAACCTTCTCACTCAGTTTGCTTTTGAATCATTGTCCCTATTTTCCTCTGTTCCTATTTCTGATGAATCCCCATTACTGAACTGGTTCGTTGGTTCGGTGTTCGTGCCCTTTGACTGCTTTTTTTCAAATCCCCAACCTCTGCTCTCATCTCATGACACTTTGTATGTCCCTTGATTTGGCTCCTCACTTTCTTTATCCCCCTCCTCCAACTTTCTTAACTTCTGATCCTATTTCTCAATAACTTCCTTCAATTTATCTTCCCTTATGGTCTTTGTTGACTCGTATTCTATTTCTTCCCTTAACTTCCTTCCGATGGTTCAGGGTACCTTCCCCTGTCTGAATCCATTTCTGTGTGTGTGTGTTTGTGATGATGTTTTGTACGTATTGGGTTGGGATACAGCAGACTTTTTAAGCAACGTAGTTGCATTCATGTGTGAACGTATGCCATTATATTGGTTAACGTATTCCTTGCTTCGTTTTCTGTTGAGTTTCCTCGTTGATCATTCCCTGGGTGTTTCAAGGAATTGATCATTATCGATCAGTTAAGATTTGTAATGTTTCACTTCTTTCTTCTGTCTTGCAGTTCGGGTAATTCCTTGCTTGGTAGACTTTCCCTGTAGCTCATCCGCCATACTTTAAGTACTGTCTCTGTGGCTCTTCGTTGTACTTGAGCAGAAGTATGTCTCTTCGAACCAGGATGACAAGACTAGTAATGGCTGCTGTGATGTCTGTATTATGTGTGATGCGAATGCATTTTTCAGAATCACATTCATGTGCTGAAAGAAAATGTATACACAGGCCAGTGAGTGGTCTTCCTTCTGTACAGTTTGCTGCTAATATTATGGTCCTGGTGAGGTATTGGAGGATTCATGTAGTTTGGTCATTGTAAGGTGATAGGACAGTCATAGCCTGGCACAACGTAGCCTAACCTAACGATGAAGGTGGTTTAGTTTCATCATTCAGTGCCGGCACCTGTCTAGGTCCGTGTCTATAGATTGTTGCATTCAAGGTATAGCGATGATGACAGGCGTAATAAGGATGTGTTGTAGTGTAGGTAGTAGGCATGGAGCAACAGTGTACTGTACAGCTGCGGGTATCAGTTCTAACGTGTGTTACACTGTACTCTGGAGACATGAAGGTTACAAACTTACACCCACGAGGGAACGACCTGGCACGAGGATACGGTCCTCGGGCATGACGGCCGGGATCTCGACGTTACCCTGATGGTTCGGGTCAGATGTTACACCCTCGTACCCAAAGGGTCGTCCTGACTTACGAAAAGGTCGTACCGTCGTGGTTAAGGGTCGTGCCCTCGTCCTAAGATGTTAATGATACCCCGTGCGAGACCAGCAAGAAGTTCCCAGTTCCTGGAAGTTATTCTTGACTTGGAAAATTGCCTTAAACGACAGGAGGAACATGAAGCAAAAGTTATTCCAGATTTGCAGTACACGGCTCATGTGTGTGTGTAGCAGTGTTAGCGTGTGTCCTGCGGTGACGGACGCACTGGGATGGAATGAAGATACAAAGTGGTCAGTCTGTCGACGAGATAGACTTGGTGAAGGAGGTTGGAAGATGACAAAAGTGGTGATGATAGTGATCATGATAATCATGATAATGTGAGCTATCACAAACAGCCTCTACCGGACCAAGTGGTCTGTTGCAGTCGACATTTCTTTGTTTTGTTAGTGGCAGAAAAGTTGTTAGGAACACGAAATGTAATGTGGGTAAGGAAGCACACAGGAGCACTACTGGAAGTAAAGTGAGGAGTGGTTTGAAGTGGCTCTCACGATTACGGAGGAGTGGCAAGGTAACGTAGCTGAAGAGGAGGGATCTAGATGGGAAATGGTTTTACAGTACATTTGGATGACTTTTGTCGGAGATGAAAGGCGTAGTTGAAAGGTTTGTGAAATGCAAGTAAAGAATTGTTATCCAAATTAGGGACTTCGGGGAGGAGGCTTGGGAGGAGGAGAGACGCAAGAAAAACAGGTAACTTGGAGTGTTGAGGGTCTTGGAGTGGAGTAAGGGAGGAGTCACTGTGGTGCTGATGATGGTGAGCATCAGGTGTGGGGGATTTGAGCCAGGGTAGACTGCAGGATGGATCCACACGTGACGCACCTGTGGACGGATTAAGATGTAGATGATGTAAGCATTGTGTATGTTGATGTTCTGTGTAGATTTTGATAAAAGGGATACATCGGTTGGTGGTGGAAATGAAGGTTAAACACACACACACACACACACACACACACACACACACACACACACACACACAATACTAAAGGGTTCTGACCCATATAAGGTTCATGGTTCTGATGAAATACCGAAGTTCCTCCGTATGTGTTGAAGCTGTGTGTAGATATGCACTTGACACACCAAGCGCAGCGTTGTTCCGGATGTCTCCGGACAAAGGCAGAGTGCCAAGGGAGTGGAACAGGGCAATCGTCTTATCTTTCTCTAAGAGAGGAGACTGGGAGGATGTGCTGAATAATCCAGACTGGTGTCCTTAACGAGCGTCGTCTGGAAAGTCCTGGAAAGATGATTCGTCAGATGGAGCGTATTTTCTGCGTGTTGCAGGAGGTCACTAAGATCGGCTGGAATAAAGGAAGTAGCCAAGCAAGGATTCTTTCCTCTGAGGTTCACTCGCTTGTTCCTGACGCTGCTTTGCTCACGTGGATGATACCGAACACATACGAAAAGAAATTCCATTCGTGATCGCGGGTTCCCGCTTTAGTGAGGTAGCGCCACTAATAGACGAGGCAACGGCTTCATTTGCTCACATCCACTCTTTAGCTGACGTGTATAGTGCACAGATACCAGAGTCCTCCATTCACAGCCTAGCCACCAGACTAATTCTGTGGTTATCCCCCATACAGCTTCATATGCCCTGGTGTAGCCCACTTACAGCACGTCAGTCCTGTATACCACATCGCTCCAATTTGTTCTGTTACATGGATACCTCTCATCCTCAGATCCTGGCACCACAAACGTTCTTTCACTCCGTCCTTCTGTTTCCTTCTCGGGCATCGCCTCCCTCCTACACTCTCCACTCGTCTTCACGTATCCAACTGTTTAACTCACTCTGGTCAGCTCTCCATCTCTCAATCAGACTGGCTGAACTACCACATTTTACTCTCTGTTATTCCCAATACGATCAACCCTCCTCACACCACATACTGTCCTCAGGCATTTCATTTCCAACACAATCACGCTCTTCCGTTCTTATACACTCAGGGTCCAAGATTCTCTCATCCATACAACACCTCTGGGAATACTGTACCTTCAGACGTACCAAATCTCTACCCAGACATACCATATCTTCCACACACTCCTCACTGCACCCAGGAATCATGTGCACCTCTCCCACCCCATGACTCGCATCAGTTCTCATGGTTCCATCCGCTGCCATGTCCATTCCCAAGGACAAGTGCTCCACTTCCTTCGCACTCGCACTCAACACGTCTCATCCCTTGTTAAACCTCATTATCATACTTTTTATTCAGATCAACTCGACCTCCCCCGTTCACAATATCTCAGACTCGGACACCACCTTATAGATACCTGTATGTGCAAACAGCCACCGACTCGCCTCCTAGGCCCCTCCCACCTCCTTCAGGGGCATACCGAAGAAAGAGCGGACTGGAGCGATCGCCCTTCCCTTTGATTTATACAGTGTGCAATAAACGTACAAAAACTACTAATTATACATCTTTATAATTATCATAACCATCAGATTTTAGAAAAGAAGAATAACAAACTTTCTCTTATTTTTTTCATGATTTTTTTTTTTTTTTTTACTCAGAGTAACTCATTTGTTTGATTTACTCTGTAGGTAAGACCTAGAAGATAATCAACCAACCTCCCAACTTAGTCTCAAACCCCGCCCCCAGACATGTACTAGTTACACCTGTAGCCGACGCTAATATCTCAGAATTACATTGACGTCATCGACAGCTCAAGAGGCAGTAGCCACTGTATATGAATTTTTTTTTTTTCCACAAGGAAGATAATGTTTTCGTATGTGTCACTCTTGAGCTTTTATCATCATGATATCGCGTTCGTAATTCATATACTCCCCCGCCTGCCATTGACCAAATCCTGGGTAAGCGCCTGCCCCTAAGTACATTGTAGAACCGCCCCTGTCTTGACGACCCTCGCATTCACTTCCTTCAACCTTCCCGTCCATGAACGGATCAAATAGCCATGATGACATCACACGCCACTAAAGCGGACCTACCTTCACGTGGGACCACTCACCCTCTCCTCCTTCCTTGTTCGCACTCACAGTGTACTCTTCCGATCTCCTGTCGTAGGCTTTCTCCAGGTCCATGAAAGCCATAGACACACATGTCCCATTCTCAGAGTAATTCTCATACAAATTTCTCAAAGCAAACCCCTGATCCACACATCCTCTGCTACTCCTGAAGCCACGTTTTTCTTCACTAGTCTGATGCTCCATGCTTGCCTCCACCCTCTCCGTCACCACTCCCTTGTTCAGTGTTGCCCTTCTAAACAATAGATAGAGCCAGTGGGTGTTTCTCTCCTAAGTAGGAGGTGGAACCAGTGGATATTGCCCTCCTAAATGGACACAGTCGGTGGGGTTTCCTTCCATAAGAGGTAGAGAGCCAGTGAGGTTTCTCTCCGAAACAAGAAGTAGAACCAGTGGGTGATTCCCACCCAAGGGAAAGGCTCTCGTGGATTGTTCCATTCCTTCGCAGTTTAGAATTAATTTTGGTGTTCAGTTCCTTGACAACCTGCAGGGGCGGCGTCCATTATTTGAAATGAGGTGGCTGGGACCTCGCCATTATGAGGGGGAGGGGAGGGAGGGTGAACCATTATATGTGACTCTAACTAAACAACTTTAATTATTGCACTTCACGACAGCGGTTCGACATCAAAACTTGGCTGACGAGAGGTCATTTAAACCTTTGGGGCAATGGTGCGGAATGTCGAGTATCCCCCGGCGTCTGGCCGCCGGTTTATGCCCTTCTCGAACGTGCATTGTTAAGAGAGAGCAAAAAAAGTTTGGTAGTTAGAGGCACTATCTAGTTTACAAGTACAATTATAGCGAGGGGGCACGCCTGTTCCTGGCCTCTCCTGATACTGAGTGGATCCCGGGCTATTGGTCCTCTCGATTAGATAGCATCATTCTCGTACGGGTCGTTGGAGGTGGTAGGAGTTTTGTTCTTCCGTGTGAGGGGTCACGATGGTCGCGAGGGAGGGAGGGAGGGGCGGCGGCTCGCCCCAGCCACCCAGCACACCCACCACCAACTGGGGATAAGGCAAGGGAATAAAAGAGACCTGGGAGGAATTAGTTATCGTGGCTCAGGATATGGTCGGTGATGCTTGTGTGACTTCTGTACGAGAGAGACGAGGAGGCGGGAGGGTGAGGAAGACATTGGGTGGAAGTGCAAGGAGGGAGGGAGGGAGGGAAATGGAAGGAGAAGGAAGGATGGAGAAGTGGCTGAACACATCGCTGGCGGGAGGAGACACAGGGGGTTGGACGAAGGGAAACCTGGTTGCCTGATGTGATATGTTGGGTCAGGGGTCATGGCTGACCCCAGAGCTGGGGTAGGGGTCAAGAGTCAAGATTCAAGACTAACCCCACGGTTGGGATATAGGTTAGGGGTCAGGGCTTACCCAAGGGCTTTGATGTAAGTTCGGGGTCATGACTGACTCTAGGGCTGAGGTGTGGGTCACAGGTAATGGCTGATCCCACGGCTGGTATGTAGGTAAGGGGTCGACCCTAGGGTTGAGGTATGGGTCAGAGATTAGGATTCAGGGCTGACTCCAGGGGTGTGATTTGGATCATGGGTCATGGCAGAGAGAGAGAGAGAGAGAGAGAGAGAGAGAGAGAGAGAGAGAGAGAGAGAGAGAGAGAGAGAGAGAGAGATTTCCTCTGGAGGGGAGCGATCGGGACATCTGAAATCCCATTCATTACTTTGGGACGACTTCCTCGGGGACAGCAATCAGTATTAGTATGTGTGAAGAGAAGAGACATGAGATGAAGGAAATAAGAAGAAGCGAAAAAAAATCATAGCAGAGAGGAAAAGAAAGGGACAGTAAGACAAGTGAGGCATGGGGCCGAGATATGAGACTAGGTAGAGAATAGACAGAAGATAGCTAGAAGAATTGACAGAAGGGTAGGGCACATGGACGACAGGGTTTAGCGGACGTAGTTCATGATATTCAACCAGATACCCAGCTTGAGTGATGGTATAGTGGCCTTCTGTCAGAGTAGCTGATCCGTGCGGGAATAATGTGTCTGCTTATGTAGCTGGGGGGGCTGTAACTACCCACTCATTGGAACAGTGGCCGGGTGGATCCTGGCCCAGCCAAGCCATCTGTTTGGATTATTGTCAGGAAATGACGACCGGACATGAGGGATGATGAATCAAGACCCGCTTGTGCAAGCTGACGAAGATCGTGAGAGGCAAGGCTCACGGGGGGGGAGAGAGAGAGAGAGAGAGAGAGAGAGAGAGAGAGAGATAATGATATGGAAAGAGAGAAGGTTTACGAAAAAAGGAGAATATATGGAGAGGGAGAAAGAAAGGAGAGGGGGGAGAATGTCTGGGGAGAGCGAGGGCAAGAGGATGAGGGTGAATATGGGAAAGAGGGAAGAGAGAGAGAGAGGAAGGAAGGAGTGGAGGAAAGAACATGTGAGGAGAGAAGGGAGGGGAAAGGAGGGGATAGTAGAAGGGAGGGATAGTATATGGGAAGATGGGGTAGGGAGGGAGGGGGAGCCCATAACGGCAGCGTCGTGGAAGGCTCATTAGGTCACAGATGACCTGTGTTCTTCCGGGTGAAGAGTTCAAAGGTCGCAGCGCTGGGACAGGGCAGGTATGGGGAAGGAGGAGGAGGAGGTGGGAGTGGGGAAGGGAGAAAGACGATAGTAGTGTAATTATAAGAGTTGTACTTCTGTATACAGTGGGGATCGAGGGAGAGGAACATTTGTACAGTGGTTAGAGGAGGAGTGCTAGCGTGTTCGTTGTGAAGGGCTGGTGAACCACCTCGGTAATGTTGTAGGGGAAAGTAGTGGTTCACACACCCAGGGTTATGATGAGGCATCACTGTAGTGGGTGAACTGAGGTGTGTGGGAGATACATCCTGGGCTTGTTTAGGATGGTTAGGGTGGATGAGGTGGGTGATGGTCGTGCTGGGAGATGGTTGAGGTGGGTAGGGGTCGTGAGAGGGGTTGGTGTTGGTGGTTGTGGTGTTGAGGATGACGGCAGAGGTGAATGGTAAAGATAATGGTGATTCATAAGAGTACGTGGGAAGGACAGATAACAGGAGACCTGATGGTCCATAATGAGGTTATCTGCTGGAGGACGGTACTTGGGAGGGACAGATAACAGGAGACCTGATGGTCCATAATAAGGTTATCTGCTGGATGACGTTATGTGGAATAGACAGATAACAGGACACCTGATGGTCCATAATGAGGTTATCTGCTGGATGACGGCATGTGGGATGGACAGATAACAGGAGACCTGATGGTTCATGACGGGGTCATCCGCTGTTTTGTCTGGAACTGTGATAGATATATGATGGTAAATCAGAAGGCTCCTTCCCACCCACCCACCTCCCCCTCCGGCCGTGTAGTATGGAGAAATATATTATCATGGAAATTTTATATGAAAGTTTTAATGGGAAACGTTCACTACTGATTTTACAAGTGGTTGCACTAAGGTTGGAGTGTTGAAAGGAGAAGAAAATTGAACGAGCACTTATTGAAGTAGTATTACTCACTGATAACAAACTAGTAGTCTTTATATTAACGACGTCTGGTGAACTTTATTTCGGTTTTCTACCACACACTGTAGGTGGAGAAAGATTATGCTTATGTCACCCGTACATTACCCTCCATCAGTCTCCATACCGTCTCAATACCGTTGTCTCAGATGATTCAATTACTCTGCAGAGATTTCTGCTTAAGTTCTGGAAATAACTAAGTATTCTAAGAATTTATGCTAGAACCCGGAGTTCACGCTTCTTTATATATAGATGAAGAATGAACAATTTCACATCTGGATTATTCTACTTATGGTTTGCTTCTGAGTGACGGATGAGTTTGATCGCTCTTCTTTGAATTCGTTCTAATTTTTCCTCATCTTTGATTCGCCTTGGTGACCTGCACTGAACAGCGTATTCTAGTCCAGGTCAGACCAGAGTGCTTATGTAAAAAGTGAGATTACAGCCATTGTTCATATTCCTGATGGTAGCGTTTGTTGAGGTGATGGTAGAGTGGTCGAGGTGAAGAGTAGTACAGGAGGTTGTGGAGGGTTATGGTTTAATCATTGGAGGCTGTGGAGAAGCATGGTAGTGCTGAGGTTAATGGTCACAACACACTACTCCCTCCCTGTTTTTAGGACGTAAGGAGGCAATGGTAGCTGTAGTCTCTTGACCATCTTCTGGCTGGACGGCGCCCATTTTAACTGATGTATTTACTCTTAAGTCAACATAATCTCAATTTGATATTATGTACCTTATTCGTAGGTATATAATGGCTTACTTTAATTCAGAAATTGATAGTGATTTCTGATTTTATGGCGTGTGTGTGTGTGTGTGTGTGTGAGTGTGTGTGTGCACCAATCAGGTCATGACCCTAGCTGGAGCTGGTCACTTGCTTTGGTCGTAGGCACATCCATCTCCTGCCTTCCTCAGAGTCGTCGCTTGTGGTTGGTCGTGAGACAATGTGATGGGTTGATCTGTCATTTACGGGGAATCGCTTGTGCTTGGCGGAGGTGGTGAGGACTGTGAGGTGCTGGCGAGTGTGAGGCAGGTCGGTCATCTGGATGCGTCCATCACCAGAATGATACACCGGCTTGGATGTTCATATGTGACCCGTGCATTGTTATATATATATATATATATATATATATATATATATATATATATATATATATATATATATATATATATATATATATATGAGAAAAACTGGAGGAAGTGAAGTGTTTTAGATATCTGGGAGTGGACTTAGTAGCGGATGAAACCATGGAAGCGGAAGTGAGTCACAGGGTGGGGGAGGGGGCGAAGGTTCTGGGAGCATTAAGAATGTGTGGAAGGCGTGAACGTTATCTCGGAGAGCAACATGGGTATGATTGAAGAAATAGTGGTTCCAGCAATGTTATATGGTTGCGAGGCATAGGCTATAGATAGGGTTGTGCGGAGGAGGGTGGATGTGTTGGAAATGATATGTTTGAGGACAGTATTTTGTGTGAGGTGGTTTGATCGAGTAAGTGATGAAAGGGTAAGAGAGATGTGTGGTAATGAAAAGAGTGTGGTTGAGAGGATATGTTGAAGAGGATATGTTGAAATGGTTTGGACATATGGAGAGAATGAGTGAGGAAAGATTAACAAAGAGGATATATATGTGTCAGAGATAGAAAGAACAAGGAGAAGCGGGAGACCAAATTGGAGGTGGAAGGATAGAGTGAAAAAGATTTTGAGCGATCGGGGCCTGAACATACAGGAGGGTGAAAGGCGTGCAAGGAATAGAGTGAACTGGAACGATGTGGTATACCGGGGTCTACGTGCTGTCAGTGGATTGAACCAGTGCATGTGAAGCGTCTGGGGTAAACCATGGAAAGGTCTATGGGGCCTGGATGTGGAAAGGGAGCTGTGGTTTCGGTGCATTACACATGACAGCGAGAGACTGAGTGTGAGCGAACGTGGCCTTTGTTGTCTGTTCCTGGCGCTACCAAGCTGGAAGTGGGGGGATGCTATTTCGTTTGTGGCGGGGTGGCGATGGGAATGGATGAAGGCAGCAAGTATGAATATGTACATGTGTATATATGTGTATGTATATGTATGCATACGATGAAATGTATATGTATGTATATATGCGTGTGTGGGCGTTTATGTATATACATGTGTATGTGGGTGGGTTGGGCTATTCTTCGTCTGTTTCCTTGCGCTACCTTGCTAACTTGGGAGATAGCGGTTATGATAAGATTATATATATATATATATATATATATATATATATATATATATATATATATATATATATATCATTTTATCTATTTATATATGTATTTGATAATTATGTAATTAGAGCTCCGAAATTTGATGAGTTGTACAGTGCTGGAGTATATCCGATTTTATTATATTGGATGTTCCTCAGAACTGGATTATATTTTCTCAGTTACAGTGAATGTCTCATAACTGGATTATATTTTCATAGTTACATTGGATGTCTCATAGAGGGATTAAATTTTCTCAGTTATATTGGATGTCTCTCGTAACAAGATTATATTTTGTTATATTGGATGTCTCATAAATGAATTATATTTCCCAAGTTACATTGGATCTCACTCATCATAACGGGATTACATTATCCCAGTTATATTGGGTCTCTCATCATAACGGGCTGCCCAGTAAGCAGTTCATTATTTTCCAGCACATCGAACTTCATCCTTATCAGATTAAATTAAGCGTCAAATTCCTGATTGAATTATGCCTAAGCCATTAACCGTACATAAACGTCTCGGATATTGCTATCTTTTCCGGATAATTAAGTCTGTTCAACTGGGTTCATTAGAACAGAGGATGGTACTGTTCAAGCTTGTGGCGTTTATCGTCTTGAAGAATCCGTTCAGTTGCCATAAAGAGGATTAGAGGAAGCGTGGTTCCCTGTGTTGAGTGAGCGTGCCCAACGCTTTGCTGTGTGGCGCAGGACGTGTGTGTGTGAGATATACCGAGGTGACGAGCCAGCCCGACACGTCCAGTGGGGGCCAGGCTACTATTACTTCGTGATAGAGACTTAATGTGTGTGGGATATGGGTAGTGGCAGTGGTGTTGTGTGTGTGTGTGGTGTGTGTGTTGTGTGTGTGTGTTTGTGTGTGGGAGGAGGAGGACGACGACAACCTGTCTGCCTCTTTTTCGTTGCGTGCGCGGCGAGACCCTGGTATTTGCCTGTCTTGTGATGTGAAGATTGCTTGTGGTCGATAAACGTATGGTATAAGGGAGTGAGTGAAAGGAGGGAGAATACTGTAGGGAAGTATGGCCGGTTTCCGCAGGTTATTGATATTATATAAGGCACTGCAGCAGCAACAGTTAACTTGTCTACGTATAGTTAGAAAAGAAAATAGAAATACAAGGAAATGAAGAAGGGATGATATAGATTACTGCAGTGAGAAAGATCAGCCATTGTAGACAGTGTGTGTGTGTGTGTGTGTGTGTGTGTGTGTGTGTGTGTGTGTGTGTGTGTGTGTGTGTGTTAAACAAAGAAGTACTAGAGAAGTTAGTTTAACTGCAAGAGATAGAGAGAAAATGTTAGGTGTAACGCAGGCGGTGGAAAGGACAAATGACGATCAGATAAAGGGAGTAAAGATGCTGTTGAATAAGATCAGATCGTCCTCTGGACTTAAGGGGGGTGAGGAGTTGAGGTTGGTGCCGTGTGGAGAGGTGAGGGGTTTGGCCGATGTCATGAGATGGGTTGGCGATGGGGTTGTGAGGCGTTGGAGGACAGAAAGGGTCAGGTCTCTAGATAGGAGGAAAGGCAAGGGTGTGGGACGGCAGCGGCAATATGAGGGGGTGACGCAGTGGAAGGTGTAAAAAAGAAGGAAAGGAGTTGTGAGGGTGGTTGGTGGACGGTTAACTTGTGAGAAAATGGAAGAAGAGGGGGGGGGATTATGAGGTTAGAGGGAAGAAAGTTGTGAAAGAACCAAAAAGGGAAAGTAGTTATGGAATGTAGTTCAGTGAGGGGTTGTGAGGTGATGAAAATATGATGTAGTTGTAAGCCGGTGGTAATGGATGGAGGTTGTGAGGTGGATGAAGTGAGGGGTAGGGTTGTGAAGGGATGTCAGCGGTGTAGTTGCTTCATCGTATGGAGTCATGTGAGGGATGAGGAATGGTCAGGGGAGAGGAGAGGGGAGGAATGGTGAAGAGAAAGAGGAAAACAGAGGATGGGACAGAGAGTATGAGAGATCAAGAGAAGGAAGGAGACCAGTAGAAATGAGAGGGAAGGCTGGGGAGTGTGCTGGCCCTCTGCCAGGGTGATGGGCGTGATGGTCCATCTCAGGGAGGGAGGGTCACACGGAAGCATGAGGCCCGAGTGTATTACTGTTGTGTGCCGGTGTATCGGTCACCAGTGTAAGTGGATACACGTGCGTGGTCGGCCGCGACCTCCCTGGCGTGTATACGCGCCTACCAGATTTACATGTGGTGTGATGGGTGTGTTCTTTCTTGGTACCCATTATTGGCCACCATACCCACACACACTCATCAACATCTACTGCTACAAACCATACCCATTACCTCTCTATTCACTATGAACACGCACGCGCACACACCCACACACACACACACACACACACACACACACACACACACACACACACGAAAGGTTACCTAAATTCAATAAACCGATCTTTCCTTATTCGTTTTTATTTACTTATATACTCTGGGAAGGCTGCGACAGATGGAGAATGATTCAATAAAAGATGTCAAAAAACAAAAGAGCTTCAAGATGTGCTATGATGAAGATATAGGCTGCGCTCCACCCAGCCAGCCAGCATTATGTATGGCATAAGAGAGCACGGAACGAGTACAGGAGGATAAGAAAGGGGGAACAAAGAAACTCTAAAAAAAAAAAAAAAATGCATTTTAGACCAGGCAGGAGAAAGTCCAAAACTTTTCCATAAACTCATCAGAAGTAAAATGTCCGTGAGGGAACAGCTAATCAGGCTGGGGCTGAAGAGGAAAGACTTGTAGAGGATGATGGAAGAATACGTGAGGAACTGAGTGACAAATTCAACAGTGGAAGTTACCACAGGCTCAGCACCATTGAGGTGGAAAGCATTGAAATATCCGGAGAAGATGGTAATAATAAATGGTCTTGACCCATACAAGGCCTCGTGGTCCTGATGAAATTTTACCATATGTGCTGAAGATGTGTGCAAATGCACATGACTGACCTCATGAAATATTGTTTAAGATGTCGCTGGAGAAATGCGAAGGCCTAGGAAATAGAAAAGGGCAAACGTCATTCTTGTTTATAAAGCAAGAAGGCCGGAAAGAGGCGATGAATCACGGACCAGGAAAGATGATAATCAGAAAGCAAGTGGATGACTTCCTGCAGGGCAGAAGTTACCTAAGTGAGAGACAAAAACATGGTTTCAAGGGTAGGAGGCCATGCGTAACGAACCTCTTATAAGGTTTTCTACGAAAGAGTGAGCTCAGTATGAGAAGGCTGGATGGATTGTGTGTATCTGGACCACTAGAGAGCATTTGACGCTCTACCGCATGGGAAGCTGATCCAGAGGCTGGGTGACCAGGCAAGAATAAGAGGGAGACTCTAATGGATAGGTTACCGTGGTGGAAGGCAACGAAGAATGCATTTCAGGAGACGCTTTTGGAAATGAGTTGTGGTCACCAGTTGGTTGTAGTAGGGTTATATTATAGGATTATTAATCTTGATCTATGTAAGTATCTTGCCTGAAGGTATGGACTTCTACCAAAGTATATTTCCAGGTAAGGCAAAGTACACCAAGAAAGCAAAAAGGGGACCTAGACAGACTCCGAAGTTGCTTTGATACTTGATGGATAAAATTCACCTCTTAGTCAATGTAAGTTATGGATCACAGCGACAGAAGGCCTCGATATGAATGTTATTCAGCAAGAAAATAAAATACAGGAACCTGTGGATATGAAAGAGGCTTGGGAGTCGCCGTCTTCCCTAACCTATCACCAGAATCCCACCTTTGGAGACAAGTTACAAAGGCCGACTGCCTTATGACGAATATTAGTAATGTGTTCAAGTTTATGGTTAAGGAAATGTTCAAGAAGCTGTCCACGTCCAACATGAGGCCAGAAGTGGAATATGCTTTTCAAAGTTTGGTCACCGCACGTAAAGAACCGCAAAGAGCTAATAGAGGAGGTTCGGAGGAGGGCAGGTAAAAACTAAGAGGGCTGTTTCACAGGGAAAGGCTGGAGGCCTTAAGAATGCTCACCACTGGTCACAGAAGAGTGAGGAGTGACTTAATCATAACATGTAAGTTTTTCGACCAGTTTAATGACGCAGACATTGAAAAATTTTCCGTAACATTAAGGTATTCAACAGTCATACGCCACAGTGTGAAATTAACTAAGAAACTTGTTAAAAAGTGTATAAGGAAGTATTTTTGTGGCATAAAAGTAGTGGATGAGTGGAATTAATTTAAGTTTTGATGCTGTATAAGTGGGTACCATACAGAAAGTTTTAAAAGTTGTATGATAGTAGAAAAAGTTTGAGATTGATCCCCACTAGTGTAGAAATACCTCGCCGTAAAGTACAAATAAATGAATACACACACACAACAGAGACACTAGACTCAAAAGGGATGATGATCTTGGAAACTATACAAAGCTGAGGAATCTGAGAACAGAATTTGGGGAATGGAGTTCCAACCCCATGATGTCCATCATTATTGTTATGGAAGGATCTGTAAAATTTACAGTGATTGGGTTAGAACATCGGTGTCTTTAGCTGAAAATAAAGGGAGAAGGTTAGCAGAGAGAGAGAGAGAGAGAGATATGGTTCATAAAGTAAAGAAAAGATCTTAGGGATGTACTGTGGAGGAGATGTAGGCGGCAGTAGTGCCAGCCAGCCATGGAAAAGATATGAGAAACGTGGAGCAGAGAAAATGTTGCAGACGAGGAAGAGGTTATACAATACTTTTGTTGAAGTTCATCAGGAGTAAATTATCAGTTAAAGAGTAGCTGATCATGCTAAGGGGTTCAGAGGATGATATGAAGACATAGGTGAGGAGCTGAAAGACAAATTCATAAGTATTTTCACTGTTGAAGAGACCGTTCCCAACACCAGTAAGACGAATATGCAGACTACAGAAGAGCCTTAACGCATTTGAGGTGTATTGGTTCTGGTGGCTTCCTGTGTGCAGAAGAAAATGCGCAGATTCGCTTAACATGCTGGAGGAAGGTGAAGTGCCAGAAGCGTGGAAGATTGGTGACTGTCGTCCCCGTCTTTAAGGAAGTTGACCGAGAAATTGTGCTGCACCACATACCAGTGCCTCTGATGAGTATGTGTGTAAAGATTGATAGCAATCCTTGATCTTCAGTCAGGAATAAGGTGTGGATAGGAAACTACCTTAGGAAGACGAAACAAAAAAGACGCACGTCAAGGAGCCTTCTCCAAATGGGTTAGGGGTCGCCAGTGGCGTACCATAAAGCTCGGTTCTGGGACCATTGTTCTTCATGATGTGTATCGGTGAATTTATCAGAAGTACTGGGCTCTGTCCTGGGTAAGAGAAAAATTATGGATTGCATCAACTTACAAGGAGACGTAGATTAACCTCAGTGTTGGTTTTATACATGATTCACGAAATTCAACCCAAGTGTACGCAAAGTAATGATGTTGGGGCACAGTGAAAGAAGGTCTCGATACGAATATTATCCGGCAAGAAAGAAGCTGTTGGAATCTGTGTGTGAGAAGGATTTGGAAGTCGACTCTACGACTAACTTGTCACCACGTATCCACCTTAGGAGAATGGCACTGGTGTTAACTGTCTGCTGGCAAAGATTACTTTTACATTTAAGTAAACAGTCAGGGGAAATGTTCACAACATATATATGAGGCCATCGCTACAGATCATTATTTCTTAGTGAAGCGCTAAGATATGTTAGAGAAAATACAGAGGAGAGCAGTAAAGATAGTGATAGAATCATGAGAGGTTGGAAGCCATAAATTTTGTTCAGTATGGAAGAAGGATCAGTAAGGGATGACTTTATCACACTTTCTAAACCAGTTTGATGATGTCGACAGAGAGATGCAACCATAGGAGAGGCAGGGGGTGAGAACATAAGATTGGAAAAGAAGTGAAGTACTTTTGTAGCGTATGAATGGAATAAACTGAACGATGAAAAACTGTGAATCCTAAGTCAAATTATAGAAAAAAACGTGACGTTTGGGCCCCGTGAGCTTGTAAACCCCCCCCCCCCCACACACACACACACACACACACACACACACGCACACACACACACACGTCTCGTCTCCGCATAGTACATATAGGTAATCACATTCCCCAGTGTTACGAACCACACTGACTCATCACAGTGTTACCAGCTTTATGTACTCCTTAGACAACGATATGGCTTCGATACCTTATGGTACACACAAACACATTCACACACGGGTATACAGTACAGTTAGTTACCCACACACACACACACACACACGTCCCATGACCAACAAAGCACTTGGTCTGCCTAATGTAAAATACGCTAACCACAAGAGAAATTTTCCTTTCCTTCCTTAGCCCGTCTAAAGTTTATGGTGTGTCTCACTGTATTAAAGATGTAGTGTTTGGTGAGTGTGTCTTACATGGTCGTGCTCGTTGGCTTCCTCTTGAGGGGAGACTGTTGTTTGTTCTTGTGTGCATTGTTTGCCTTGGGGAGACTATTGTTTGTTTTTGTGTGCATTGTTTGCCTTCTCTTGGGGAAGACTGTTGTTTGTTCTTGTGTGCATAGTTTGCCTTCTCTTGGGGAAGACTGTTGTTTGTTCTTGTGTGCATTGTTTGCCTTCTCTTGGGGAAGACTGTTGTTTGTTCCTGTGTGCATTGTTTGCCTTCTCTTGGGGAGACTGTTGTTTGTTCCTGTGTGCATTGTTTACCTTCACTTGGAGAAGACTGTTGTTTGTTCTTGTGTGCATTGTTTGCCTTGGGGAGACTATTGTTTGTTTTTGTGTGCATTGTTTGCCTTATCTTGGAGGAGACTGTTGTTTGTCCCTGTGTGCATTGTTTGCCTTCATGGTGATCGTATCTTTTTTGTTTGATAATGCGTCATTTAGTGTGTCATGAAAGTGTTATATGGTTGTTTAGAAGATACTGCTCTCTCTCTCTCTCTCTCTCTCTCTCTCTCTCTCTCTCTCTCTCTCTCTCTCTCTCTCTCTCTCTCTCTCTCTCTCTCTCTCTCCGCGGTTTTGTCTACCTTTGTCTTGAAGGTTTTGTGTTTCTAGATATGTTTTGTCTTTTATCTTCACTATGTTTTTGTATTGGTTGTATTTCTTTTTTAAAGGATAATACGAACATGTGTTGCAGGGATTGTGTGTCTTATTATGAAGGTATTGTTTCTCTTGGTATTGTATGAATTGTTTCTCTTGTCTTGTACACATTGTTTTTCGACGGTCATGTGGATGTTTGTTTGTCTGTATGAGGAGATGTGTTGTTTGTACCGGGACCAAATAAGTCACCTTTTGTGAGTGGCTTGTTTTTGCCGCGAGTGTATCTTTCGTCTTCACATGTGAGTATCTTTGTTGTCTCACTCTGAGTATGTCCTGGGATATGGATGAATCATTTTGCATTTTTATGCATATTTCTCTTATCTGAAGTGCGTAGTTTCCAGAGAGAGAGAGAGAGAGAGAGAGAGAGATTCACCTGTTCGTCGTGGTAATATCGTAGTGGTTATCATTGTCGTGGTTGTCTGGTTGTTGATATCTTTGCTCGGATCTCTTGGAGGCTGCTATCTTCTTCGTGGTTATAACGTGCCTTGAGTGGTTATTAGAAACGTAAAGACCATCTGGTCTCTTGTTATCTTAACCACATGAGTGCATCTGGTCTCTCTATCTTGAGTGTGTGAGTGTGTGTGTGTTTGTGTGTGAGTGTGTTTGTGTGTGAGTGTGTTTGTGTGTGAGTGTGTTTGTGTGTGAGTGTGTGTGTGTGTGTGTGTGTGTGTGTGTGTGTGTGTGTGTGTGTGTGTGTGTGTGACAGGAGGAGTTCCTCCCTTCGCCCACCACACTCCTCCTGCCTGGTGCTACCCTCGGCCTGGTCGTCCTGCTAACTGGCAACCCCCAGCAGGCGGCGGGCGGGACTGGAAGAAAATAATGAGATGTATAGAGCAGGCTGACTGGTGTGTGTGTGTGTGTGTGTGTGTGTGTGTGTGTGTCGACCATACAGGTAGGTGAAGGGAACTGTGAGGAGGGGAGCGAGTAAGAGAGTATGGTTGACATACCCCATCTCTCAACTCTTATAGCTGCACAGGGTTCCTTGCGTTATGAGTTTCCTCATAATTGCGTGTATTTTTTCCCCACTCCTCATAGTCTCAGTCTCCTCACGCAACTCCTCACGCTCCCCTGCTTCCGCTCCAGGGGTTTCCTCATTTAACTTTTGTAACCGGTATCTTATCTTTCATCACCGTGTCCCTCATAACTCCTCACTTTACTCTTGATCCTCAGCTTTATATAAAACCCATGATCGTGGAGTGTCTTCTCATAACCCGTCAGATCTCTCATGATCCTCATATATACCACCACTCCCTCACTCCCTCCCCTTCACAATAACTTCCTTCCCTTCTCGTTACATTCAGTAACCTCCTCCCAGCTTCGCCTTCTTCTCATTGCACCTCACTTTTCTCATTCCAAACCTCATTTTTTCCCTGATGGCCTGGACGTTCTCATAACACCTTAGTTTCCCGTCTTCTCAGAAAGGGGAGAAAAAAAAAAAAAAACTCTCCCCTCCCCAATTATCATGAGCCTCTCGACCAGAACCATCACCCATCTCCCCAATACCTTAACCCGCTCCCCAGTAACCTTCACCCCTTCCCCAGCACCATTACCCACTCCTCAGTACTGTCACCCCGCCCCCCCTTCTTCTTCCCAGTACCCTCACATCTCCCCAGTATCATCACCCCCCTTGCCAACCATCACCCCCTACCCCTCAGCATCCTCGTGTCCCACGCTACTTCCTCCTCCTCCTCCCCCTCTCCTCCCCTCCCCCTATAATCCTCCCTCTCGGGCAGTATTGATTGGATATGGACGGGCGTTCCTCAAGTAGGCATAGATGTAGGTGTGTCTCCGGCCGCCACCACACCTCCCCTGGTGCTGTGGCCTCCTACCACACCATCCCTAGTGCTGTGGCCTCCCACCACCCCATCCCTAGTGCTGTGGCCTCACCCCACACCTTCCCTGGTGCTGTGGCCTCCCACCACCCCATCCCTAGTGCTGTGGCCTCACCCCACACCTTCCCTGGTGCTGTGGCCTCCCACCACCCCATCCCTAGTGCTGTGGCCTCACCCAACACCATCCCTGGTTCTGTAGCCTCGCTCCACACTGTCTGGTGCTGTGGCCTCACCTTATAAATTCTCTGGTGCTGTGGGTTGAACACACACCTTCCCCAGTACTGTGGTTAATCACACACCTTACCCAGTGCTGTGGGTTGAACACACACCTTCCCCAGTGCTGTGGGTTGACCACACACCTTCCCCAGTACTGTGGGTTGACCACACACCTTCCCCAGTGCTGTGGGTTGACCACACACCTCCCCCAGTACTGTGGGTTGACCACACACCTCCCCCAGTGCTGTGGGTTGACCACACACCTCCCCCAGTGCTGTGGGTTGACCACACACCTTCCCCAGTGCTGTGGGCTTACGGTAACGTATGCCGTTTTTTTTTTTCTATTACACTTTTTTCTCTCAAAACTCCAAATTGTTACCATAGACGCCGCTTTACTGCACTCTTGTGTAATGATGTTGGTTTCCTGAAGGAATTCTTCAGTTAATGGTTACTGTGATAGAGATCCTTATGTCTGTGGTTACGTCCATAAGTTGTTGTCTGTTGATGGTGTCAGAACGATTCTTATGTTATCGTCGATGTCAAGGATTCTTAAGTTGCTCATTGATGTCAAGGATTCTTAAGTTGCTCATTGACGTCAAGGATTCTTAAGTTGCTCATTGATGTCAAGGATTCTTAAGTTGCTCATTGATGTCAAGGATTCTTAAGTTGCTCATTGACGTCAAGGATTCTTAAGTTGCTCATTGATGTCAAGGATTCTTAAGTTGCTCATTGATGTCAAGGATTCTTAAGTTGCTCATTGATGTCAAGGATTCTTAAGTTGCTCATTGATGTCAAGGATTCTTAAGTTGCTCATTGATGTCAAGGATTCTTAAGTTGCTCATTGATGTCAAGGATTCTTAAGTTGCTCGTTGATGTCAAGGATTCTTGTGTTGACGATTGATGTGGGGAGGGATTCTTGTAGACCGATAAAAGGGACAAGGAACGATTAGTCTTCCGGTTACTGTAGATATATTAGTCAGGCCTTCGTGGCAGCCATAGCTGTAAGTCCAAGTTACCCCCACTGGGTTGAGGTTGGCACACGGGTCAAGCTCTGTGGAACCTGGCTCCTGTCTCGTAACCTCCGTGTGGCCGAGTGAGCTGGACTTCTCTCCCAGGGTTCGAATCCGATATATTTGTCTCACCATCGGGGTTGCTGTATATATATATATATATATATATATATATATATATATATATATATATATATATATATATATATATATATATAATCATTTGCAGCTAGTTGTTTAAGAAATGGCACTGAGAGGAATCTCATTATGATTGAAAGGCCTGAGAAGGATGCGCTGAAATGGTTCGGCCATTTAGGGAGGATGAGCGAAGTAAGATGAAGAGGATCTACATGTCAGGAGTGGAGGGAGCAAGGGAAGAGGGAGACGGAGAGGGAAGTATGGACTGGGAGGCTGTTGAATCATGGTCGCCTGAACATCGAGAATGGTGAAAGTCATTCATGGAACAGAACGACTTGCATCGAGGTGGTATACGAGGGGCGACCTGCTCTCAGTGGACTGAACCAGGGCATATCGAGCGGACAGGGGATCCGCGAAATAGTCAGTGTGGCTTGACTATGGACGGTTGTCTTCAGTGTTGGTGTATTATACATAACTGCTTGAGAGTAGGTGTAAACAACTGATGATACAGGGTTCCTGGCGTTACCTAGATAAGGCGGGAAACGACGAGAGAAAAAAGAAAATACTTGTGTGTGTATATATATATATATATATATATATATATATATATATATATATATATATATATATATATATATATATATATATTAGCCACACAGATACACATGACTGTTTTATTCCGGTATGTTGCCATATCAACACAGAATGTAATGTAAGCTCTTTAATAGTTGTCCTCTCGAGTTACTTATTCATGAGTTGTTCTCTATTACTTTACATTCCTGACTCATTCTTCTCCTGAAAGTTGGAGTCCGTGAGTCGCCTTTTAATCCATAGTTGACAAGTTACACGATGGATGAAAGTGTACTGGCAGCGATAGTCTTTGCTCTCGTCGGTCAGCAAATTGTACCTTCCCGGAAATTAACGTCGTCTTAAAAGCCCCAGCTGGAGGCGTGCTGTTGCTTCTTAACTCCCATTATATTTTTCTCGTAGGCTCAGATTTCAGCCTCTTTACTCTGAAAGTTTTCATGCAGGTCCTTTATATGTTAATGTTGGCTTGGCTCGGGTGTGTTTTACCCCAGTTATTACTTGTTTGTGTCTTGTGGGCGAGGACACGTCTTCCTGAGCATCAGGAGGACTCGAATGAGAGACAAGACGTCTTCCCGAGCATCAGGAGGACATGTGAGACAAAAGACGACTTCTTGGGTATGAGGAGGACATGTGGGTGAGAAGACGTCTTTCTGAGCATCAGGAGGATATTTGTGAGAAGATGTCTTTTTGAGCACGAGAAATAAACGAGGAATAGTATGCTCATTATGTGGGGGGACGTGTGTGGGAGGATGCATCATCCATACCAAGGTCGGGATATGTTTCAAACGACTCCTTTGTCGTGAGGATTGGAGGTCGTGTGTGAGAGGGACGCACGAGACGAGGAGGACTCACGGTACCTGAGCACGAGAGTCACTGTTGTCCGTGGTACTGGTTCCTCGTGTGTTGTATTTCCATCCTTTCATTACAAATTCTATTTGATTACATTATCCGTTGTTTCCGGCCATTTTGGTAATATCCATTCGATCAAAGAAAGAGTGAGACGCTTTGCCTGGTTTATTTCACTCTTCTGAATATCTTAGACCGTCTGCTCCTTATATTCTACCGCCGTCCGGATATGGGAAGTATCGGATAAACGGGAGGCCAGTTAACGGGAGTCTAATGTACTTAATATTCAACGAAACAGCCGCCATTAGATGCCGGTCGCCCCCGTAAATGGTCCCTTCCTCAGCCTTTGTTATGAGCCCGGGACCCAATCATGATTCCATCAACCCGAGGTCCTTGGCAGCCCAGCCCGACCACCCCTACCTAACCTTGTGTCGCCCAGGCACAGCCCAACCCAGCCTAGCCTAGCACAGCACAAACCAACCCTACCCATCTTAGCCTAACATAGCCCAACCCATCCCGGAGCCTGCAGTTGTTCTCGAGTCCGGGTGGGAGGGTGTCCCTGGCACCGTCCTGGAGGGAGTCTGCTCTTGGTGTTGTGTTTGTGGAAAGACCTGTCAGTCGTGTGTGTGTGTGTGTGTGTGTGTGTGTGTGTGCGCGCGCGCGCGCGTGTGTCAAGGGTAGGTGGCGAGGAGCCTGTGCCAGACATGTTTAAGTGTGTCGGGTGTGTATGGGGATGGGGGGGGGGGGAGGCAAGGTCCCCAATATTAGGTTATGAGTGTATGTGCCTTAGGGTGGAGAGGGGCCAGTGACACGCCCCTGTGTCTATAGGGAGTGGGGAGGCTTCCTGTAGGCTCTTGTGTGTAGGTGAGGGAGACCTTCACCAAGATCATGTGTTTGTGTGCATGTGAGAAAGTGAGGTGAGGGAGGCTTTATCTAGTGTGTGTGGTGTGGGAGGGACGTGCATTAGGCTTTTATATGTGGGGGAGGGGAACAGGAGACCTGCATTAGGTTCTTGCCTCCGGTGAGGGAACGAGGGACCTGCGCCAGCAAGTATGTGTGTGTGTGTGTGTGTGTGTGTGTGTGTGTGTGTGTGTGTGTTGGAGGGACCTGCACCAGCCCTTGGTGTGTCAGGAGGAGCGAAAAACTTGCACTAGGATCAGTAGGATGGTGGGAGATAGACCTGTATCAAGCTCTGATGGGGGACCCACGTGACCAACACTGTGTTGTGGATCGCTGGGCTCTGCATCAGACTTACTCAGGTTTGGAGCCCAGGAGACCTTCGTCAGAGTCATGTGACAGGATCCCGGATCCTACATTAGACACTCGTGTTGAAGATCTGCATTAGGCTCGTATGAGTACTGGGACCCCACGAACTTGTATGAGGCTTTTATATTGGAGACTTTGGGGTGGGGTCCAGCATGACGCTCTTGTGTTGGAGACTGAAGGGAACCTTGATCAAGCTCTTGCAGGTGATCTCGTTTTAAGGATGACCTACACCAGGCTCTTATTTTGAAGAGGAACGCAAACTAGACTGTTATATGAGTAAATCTCTGTAGACTCAATTTTCGTAGGGGAAGTGGGGGTAGAGCGAACGTGCGCAGTGCTGTGATGTTGGACAGAACATGCGTAACAGGGTTGATGTATGTAGCAGGGGATAGACGTGTACTAGGTGTGGAGTGGTGTGGGGGCGACCTTCATGCCTTCATCAGGCCCATATATATAGTAAAGCTATATAGGAGGCCACCCGTATAGTGAGGAATCTCTATGATGATATACTGTTACCATGTAATTTGTCCATGATGTAGCCTTTGTTAACAGTGAAATGAATTTCTTCTTAAAGACGTTATTTACAGGTTACAGGTTTTAGCCCAAACGGTGGTGGTAACGCTGGTCGTCTAATGTTAATGTATCATCAGCAGGACGTAACACAAGAGCCTTGCTGCTGCTAATTGGGCCATAATCCTGGTGTGGCAGAGTTAGCAAGTAGTTATAACACTAAAGTCTTGTATGATTGATATAAGACCCTAAGGACGCACGTATGATTATAAGACCCTAAGGCCGCACGATGTCCTTTGTGAGGTATATCTTCAATGAAATATGTTTAAAGTAAGTAGAGGAGGAGATTACCAGGAGAAAGTGAAGAATAAAGTGAGAACGAGGCAGCATTATCGTCACAGCTGCGTTGCCAGATACCCTTTGTCGTGACATTATTTTCTGTCATGTCTCGGGTCTGATAAGATGTGGTAAAGAATATATCCCCAGACTATCCTGCTGGTGCCGGCTAAGGGAAGGTCCCGCCGGTATATATATCATTATAATAACGGCGTGTGTGTGTGTCTTACGTGTACCGGCGTGGGTCTGTGCGGCGCGGGTGGCGTGGCGGCGGCGGCGGTGGCGCGCGGGTGGATGCCTGGGCGGCTAGCACCGCCACCAGCCGCCCACCACGAGTCTGCTGCTGAAGGAGCCGCGGCCTAGAGTGAAATTGCATGGGTTTCCATCCCCTTCCCCACCGGTCTGCTGATGAACCCGTGGGACACCTGCCGCCGCCCGTGTGTGCTGGGCCGCGGGCCTCCTGCCCGTTGCCGCCATCTCTTGCATGGTTGCACGCCCCCACTGGCTCCTGCACAGCGCCCTGCCGCCCGCTGATTGGGCTGGAAGGGTTGAGACGGTGGTATCAGGCTC
>NC_092234.1:29479202-29644202 GCF_036320965.1 Panulirus ornatus | reverse complement strand
TTCACTCCCCACTCCCCCCAACCGACACACACCGTCCCCCACGAAAGAGAGAGAAAAAAAAAACCGTTTCGCATTCTCTGTGTAACTCTTTTTCTTTTTTAACCTCCCTCGTCTCTTTCCATGATTTCCCCCCCCCCCCCCCACCTTCTCCCTCCTTTCCTCCCCTTTCTCTCCCCTCCTGATCTCCCCGCTCCCCCCCGTCCCTTACCCCCCCTTCAGCTCCCGTTCGGACGTCGCCCATAAAAAATGCCAGGTCAGACATTTCGATATTACAATTGGCGTCGGAGACATTCTCGGATGCAGGAGGGAGGCCGTGCTGTTTTTGGAGGTTTAGTAGAAGAGGAGCCGGACCCGAGCACCAGAGGCGGTGGTGAGGCGTGCTGCTGAGGGTGCTGCTGGCTCCCTCGCTAACACCTAGAGGGTAGCTACTGACGATGACGAGAAGGGAGAGGGAACCAGGGAACAGTCTCAGTCATGATCACGAGGCAACAGCTCTCAGAAGTGTGTTCGATCATACTCGAGTGATAGAAATGACGCTTGAAAGATGCACGTCAGCCTTGAAGGGACGGGGGATCGCGCTCAGAACATGGTAGTCACACTTACGACTGATGGAAGTGCGTAGTTGAGGAGTGAGGTGGCAGTCACACTTGAGGATTGAGATGACATTTACAGGGATGGGGAAGCGGCCGTCATCCTAGCCTGGACCTACCAGAATGGGTTGTATTGTAATGATCGTCCTAGGACATATATAGATAGTGTGATATACTATAACAGTGTTTGTGTTAGGAGCGTATATGAAAGTTTGAGATTGAATGCATGTGTGTTACTTATTGGAGTTTATATATATATATATATATATATATATATATATATATATATATATATATATATATATATAGGGGATGGGAGAAAAAGAATACTTCCCACGTATTCCCTGCGTGTCGTAGAAGGCGACTATAAGGAAGGGGAGGGAGCTGGGGGCTGGAAATCCTCCCCTCTCGTTTTTTTTTTTTTTTTTAATTTTCCAAAAGAAGGAACAGAGAAGGGGGCCAGGTGAGGATATTCCCTCAAAGGCCCAGTCCTCTGTTCTTAACGCTACCTCGCTAACGCGGGAAATGTCGAATAGTATGAAAGAAAAGAAAGAATTTATATATATGCCTTCAGTTTGGTGATAACGTGTGTAATTACGTTTATGATTACTTATTTGTATGATGCTGGGAGGAAGGTCTACACTCGTGACGTGCATTTTTTTTTGAATTTTCAATTTGGTTAGAAAAGTTTTTAAACTTTTATATGGTGTCAGCATTGAGCGTTCTTCATTTAGTCTGTTCCATCCATCCAATACTCTTATGATATAAAAAGTACTTTTTTTTTTCATCTTTTCTAACAAGTTTTTAGATTCATATGTTATGGTCTCTGGTTGTTCCGTCTTTGCAGTTTTGGAACAACTGTTTACTACTGTTCTCTGGTGAGGTCATAAAACTGGTTTAGAATTTAGGGTTGTGATCAAGACAGCCTTTGTTCTTCTTTCTTCCATTGTAGACGAATTTATGACCTTTAACCTCTCATTATGACTCAGACTTCTTAACTGTGGTATGATCTTTGTTGCCCTCCAATAATGTCCGTGCTCAAGGGTCGTCATGGTCCTGGTTCATCATGTCCGTGCTCAAGGGTCGTCACGTCATGGTCTGGTTCATCATGTCGTGCTCAAGGTCGTCACGTCGTGCTCCTGGTTCATGTCGTGCTCAAGGGTCGTCATGTCGTGCTCAAGAGTCGTCACGTCGTGCTCCTGGTTCATCATGTCCGTGCTCAAGGGTCGTCACGTCGTGCTCAAGGGTCGTCACGTCGTGGTCCTGGTTCATCATGTCGTGCTCAAGGGTCGTCATGGTCCTGGTTCTCATGTCGTGCTCAAGGGTCGTCACGTCGTGCTCAAGGGTCGTCTCGTCGTGGTCCTGGTTCATCATGTCGTGCTCAAGAGTCGTCACGTCGTGGTCCTGGTTCATCATGTCGTGCTCAAGGTCGTCACGTCGTGCTCAAGGGTCGTCTCGTCGTGGTCCTGGTTCATCATGTCGTGCTCAAGGTCGTCACGTCGTGGTCTGGTTCATCATGTCGTGCTCAAGGTCGTCACGTCGTGTCCTGGTTCATCATGTCCGTGCTCAAGGGTCGTCATGTCGTGCTCAAGAGTCGTCACGTCGTGGTCTGGTTCATCATGTCGTGCTCAAGGGTCGTCATGTCGTGCTCAAGGTCGTCACGTCGTGGTCCTGGTTCATCATGTCCGTGCTCAAGGGTCGTCACGTCGTGTCCTGGTTCATCATGTCCGTGCTCAAGGGTCGTCATGTCGTGCTCAAGGTCGTCACGTCGTGGTCCTGGTTCATCATGTCCGTGCTCAAGGGTCGTCACGTCGTGTCCTGGTTCATCATGTCCGTGCTCAAGGGTCGTCACGTCGTGGTCTGGTTCATCATGTCCGTGCTCAAGGGTCGTCACGTCGTGTCCTGGTTCATCATGTCCGTGCTCAAGGGTCGTCACGTCGTGTCCTGGTTCATCATGTCCGTGCTCAAGGGTCGTCACGTCGTGCTCCTGGTTCATGTCGTGCTCAAGGTCGTCACGTCGTGGTCTGGTTCATCATGTCGTGCTCAAGGGTCGTCACGTCGTGGTCCTGGTTCATCATGACGTGCTCAAGGGTCGTCATGTCGTGCTCAAGGGTCGTCTCGTCGTGGTCCTGGTTCATCATGTCGTGCTCAAGGGTCGTCACGTCATGGTCCTGGTTCTCATGTCGTGCTCAAGGGTCGTCACGTCGTGCTCAAGGGTCGTCTCGTCGTGGTCCTGGTTCGTCATGACGTGCTCAAGGGTCGTCACGTCGTGCTCCTGGTTCATGTCGTGCTCAAGGGTCGTCATGTCGTGCTCAAGGGTCGTCACGTCGTGCTCCTGGTTCATCATGTCCGTGCTCAAGGGTCGTCATGTCGTGCTCAAGGGTCGTCACGTCGTGTCCTGGTTCATCATGACGTGCTCAAGGGTCGTCATGTCGTGCTCAAGAGTCGTCACGTCGTGGTCCTGGTTCATCATGTCGTGCTCAAGGTCGTCACGTCGTGCTCAAGGGTCGTCACGTCATGGTCCTGGTTCATCATGTCGTGCTCAAGGGTCGTCTCGTCGTGGTCCTGGTTCATCATGTCGTGCTCAAGAGTCGTCACGTCGTGCTCAAGGGTCGTCACGTCATGGTCCTGTTCATCATGTCGTGCTCAAGGTCGTCACGTCGTGTCCTGGTTCATCATGTTGTGCTCCTGGTTCATCATGTCGTGCTCAAGAGTCGTCACGTCGTGGTCCTGGTTCGTCATGACGTGCTCAAGGGTCGTCTCGTCGTGGTCCTGGTTCATCATGTCCTGCTCAAGGGTCGTCACGTCGTGCTCAAGGGTTCGTCACGTCATGGTCCTGGTTCTCATGTCGTGCTCAAGAGTCGTCACGTCGTGCTCAAGGGTCGTCATGGTCCTGGTTCATCATGTCGTGCTCAAGAGTCGTCACGTCGTGCTCAAGGGTCGTCACGTCATGGTCCTGGTTCATCATGTTGTGCTCCTGGTTCATCATGTCGTGCTCAAGGGTCGTCATGTCGTGCTCAAGGGTCGTCCACGTCATGGTCCTGGTTCTCATGTCGTGCTCAAGGTCGTCACGTCGTGCTCAAGGGTCGTCACGTCGTGCTCAAGGGTCGTCACGTCGTGGTCCTGGTTCGTCATGACGTGCTCAAGGGTCGTCATGGTCCTGGTTCTCATGTCGTGCTCAAGGGTCGTCATGTCGTGCTCAAGGGTCGTCTCGTCGTGGTCCTGGTTCATCATGTCCGTGCTCAAGGGTCGTCATGTCGTGCTCAAGGGTCGTCATGTCGTGCTCAAGGGTCGTCACGTCGTGGTCTGGTTCATCATGTCGTGCTCAAGGGTCGTCACGTCATGGTCCTGGTTCATCATGTCGTGCTCAAGGTCGTCACGTCGTGCTCAAGGGTCGTCATGTCGTGCTCAAGGGTCGTCACGTCATGGTCTGGTTCATCATGTCCTGCTCAAGGGTCGTCATGGTCCTGGTTCATCATGTTGTGCTCCTGGTTCATCATGTTGTGCTCCTGGTTCATCATGTCGTGCTCAAGGGTCGTCACGTCGTGCTCAAGGGTCGTCATGTCGTGCTCAAGGGTCGTCACGTCGTGGTCCTGGTTCATCATGTCGTGCTCAAGGGTCGTCACGTCGTGCTCAAGGGTCGTCATGTCGTGCTCAAGGGTCGTCACGTCATGGTCTGGTTCATCATGTCGTGCTCAAGGGTCGTCACGTCGTGCTCAAGGGTCGTCATGTCGTGCTCAAGGGTCGTCACGTCGTGCTCAAGGGTCGTCATGTCGTGCTCAAGGGTCGTCACGTCGTGGTCTGGTTCATCATGTCGTGCTCAAGGGTCGTCATGTCGTGCTCAAGGGTCGTCATGTCGTGCTCAAGAGTCGTCACGTCGTGGTCCTGGTTCGTCATGACGTGCTCAAGGGTCGTCATGTCGTGCTCAAGGGTCGTCATGTCGTGCTCAAGGGTCGTCACGTCGTGGTCTGGTTCATCATGTCGTGCTCAAGGGTCGTCACGTCGTGTCCTGGTTCATCATGTCCGTGCTCAAGGGTCGTCATGTCGTGCTCAAGGGTCGTCACGTCGTGCTCAAGGGTCGTCACGTCATGGTCTGGTTCATCATGTCGTGCTCAAGGGTCGTCATGTCGTGCGTGCTCAAGAGTCGTCACGTCGTGGTCCTGGTTCATCATGTCGTGCTCAAGGGTCGTCATGTCGTGCTCAAGGGTCGTCACGTCGTGGTCCTGGTTCGTCATGACGTGCTCAAGGGTCGTCACGTCGTGGTCCTGGTTCATCATGTCCTGCTCAAGGGTCGTCACGTCGTGCTCAAGGGTCGTCACGTCATGGTCCTGGTTCATCATGTCGTGCTCAAGGGTCGTCTCGTCGTGGTCCTGGTTCATCATGTCGTGCTCAAGGGTCGTCACGTCATGGTCCTGGTTCATCATGTCGTGCTCAAGGGTCGTCACGTCGTGGTCCTGGTTCATCATGTCGTGCTCAAGGGTCGTCATGTCGTGCTCAAGGGTCGTCACGTCGTGGTCCTGGTTCGTCATGACGTGCTCAAGGGTCGTCACGTCGTGGTCAAGAAGTTAAAATCATTGTCAGCTATGTTGACTTGTGGGTTCAAAACGATTTAACTTTGGAAAGTTTGGAATGTGTGTCAGGGAAGAAGATGTACAGACGCGCGCACACACACTCACTCACTCACACACACACACACACACACACACACACACACACACACACACACACACACACACGAGAAACATTCTGGCAATGATTTTGATAGAGATCTTGTATACCGAAAACGGCAGAGCCTTCGTTAAAGATCGGCAAATGACGAAGGACTTTCAGCCACACCTTTTTGCTCTTTCATTTACGTTCTACAATACAAGTACAGACGGTGATGCAGCGTGCCAGCGGAGGTAGTCATTATTATTTTGAGAATTTCTCAACTACTTGGAATACTTAGAAGTAAGACATCGCCTGTTTCAACCAACACTTTGACCGAACATTTCAGAGCCCCTCTCTCGGTCTCCTGTGGCTGGTAGTGGAGTGGCGTGATGGTGGGACATTTACATATTCGTAATTAGTCTTTGAACTTACGGTATTGGAAATCTCTTTGAGTTTATGAGAAAGTTTGGGGGAAATATTATCCCCTGGGAGATGATGTTGCGCATCTCTCTAGAATGCTAAGAATACATGAAAAGTAGGTACTAGAGATTATTTCCTCCTCGTGTTTGTAAAATCTTAAATTTGATTTTAACTTAGGGACACCACAGTATTGGTCCCTTGAAGAGATAGGGGATGATATCCGTCTAGGAGTGTAAAGATTGGATGATCTTGACCTAGCCAGTGATTCTTAGGGAGTGAGGGTGATGTGGGAGGAGAAGCTGGCCAGTATTATTCCCAGTGGGTGATGTTGGCCCAACCTACCCACAGCCCTGGTGAACAGGACGCCCTAAGCTGCCGGGTTTATCCTGATATATTTCCCCTCTGGAATATGTTAATTATCATAAAAAGATTGTCCCAGTAGTGTGAGTCATACGGGGCGGCACCCCCTTTTACCCTCCCCCCTGCACGCCATCACTCCTCCCCTCTTATCCTGTCTTCCTTCCATCCCTTACTCTTGCACCACTGTTCCTTCATACCCCCTTTCCCTCACACCACCACCTCTTCCTCGCCACGATTCTCTTCCTCGTCATCACCCTTCCCTCCACACACCATTACTCTCCCCTGTCCCATGCCTTCTTCCTAACGTCCCAACACCTATTCATCATGCTAACGCCTATCCCCCCTTCACTTTTCCCTACCAGTATCAGTAATGCTGTATTCCTTTTCTTCTGGCGGGAGTAGAACCCTCAGGGTCCTTGTTCCCACCTATCGCCCTCTTGTATAATGTACCCACTGTACGCTTCATACTCGCCTCCACCCACCCGTAGACTTGCACCCTTCATCCAAGCTATATGTGACAAGCTTTGTCTGTGTACATCTAGACAAGCGAAAATATTAAAAGAAAAAAACTCTTCTTCATCTCCGGCCCACCACCACAACCACCCATCCCTTCCACTCCATCGCCACTCCTTCCCGTCCCTCGTCTCCCGGGCTGCAGTTCCTCTTCCCCGTCCCATGGTAGGAGGGCTGAGGGTCGGGATAGGGTCCGGGGGGGGGGGGGGGGGGGGGCAAGCAAGAGACGTGTTGTTGTGATGGTTCTCGTGTGGAGTCGCCCCCCCCACCCCCACACACCCCCTAGTAGTAGGTCAGTTTGTACAGTGTAACGCCGGCTTTTGTACACTTTACCGTAGTACATGGTGTACAGATATACCATCAGTGTCTGCACCCGCCATAGTACACGGTATACAGATGTACGATTCGTCTCTGCACACCTAAAGAGCCACTGTCTGACGGCACACCCAGTGCCACACGTACCTGCTGTGGCAGCGTCTCACAGACCACCAAGTGGTCATCAACATAGCGACACAGTTTTACGTGCAAGAAAGTCACTTTACACACGCGGTTCATGTGTTCAATATACCCACTACCTACCGCTATATATATATATATATATATATATATATATATATATATATATATATATATATATATATATATATATATATATATATATATATTGTGTGTGTGTGTAACTTTTCTATACTCTAAACATTAAATAGTGTAAATACATGTTGCAGAGTTGTGACTTTTATTATATATACCTATCAATACGTGACATAACCTCTTGTGTTGCACACTTTATGCTCCGTTTGCATGTACTACAACATATCCAACTATTTACGCAACTGTTTCATTAAAATCTCTCCCTACACAACATTTCGCCAGCTAACTCACTTTTATGCACTCCATTTCACAAAATGAACCATTTATATACACATTTCACAAATTAATCTCCGTCTGTCCACACGCATCGCACATTAAACTGTGACACAAATCCCTCGACACAAAAAAAAAATGAGAGTAAGATAGAAGAGTCCCCCATATACCGTGGAAGGGGTCGACCCGGCCAAGCGTTCTATGGCATTTATTTATAATAAAACGCACGCTGGTTTTACCCCCATAACGGGGACCTTTAAGCCGTGTTCACATGGGAATGTGGACGCACACAACACGAGGGGGTCTGCTCTTTGATTTGGCTGCACATTAAGAGAGAGAGAGAGAGAAAAAAAAAATAATGTGGCTTTCGTCATAAGTTGGCATCCTTCCGTGACGGTTTCCGTACAGGCTGGCGGAGGGCGGCGGGCGCTTTGTAAGAAGTTGGTGGTCCGGGCTCTGGGGCCCTTCCACGCCATTGACTTGACTGTCCTCTCTCACTCTCTCTATTACTCTCCCACTCTCTCCTCTTGCTCTCTCTCTCTCTATCTCTTTCGTTCCTCCTTCCATATACTTCTCGCATACCATCATTTTTCCTTCCTCTCCCCTTTCCTTCTTCCCGCTTTATTCTCCTCTCTCTTATTCTCGTCTTTTCCTGCCTTGCTCTCGCGGGCCCTGTCCCTCATGCCTCCTGCTGTTAACGTCATCGAACTCCAGCAAGTCCTGGTGATACCAGCCCATTCCTGTGGCTAATCCTACGTACATCCATCCACCCATTCATCCATCCATCGCACTTGTCCAGAACGCTTGCAGCGGCCACACTGGGTGTAGGAGGCGAAGGCCGAGCCGGCGTCGGTGGCTAGCCTCGGGACGCGGCCAGATGAGCCCAGTAGATGGCCAGATATTTAGATATTAGCGTCGGCCTCCGCTTGAGATATGAGATGCACAACAGCCCTAAAGTAGCCAATAGCCAATAGCCCCACCCCGTGCTGGCCTCATCACCGTTGCAAGGGTATAACAGCAGGGGCAAACGGGATACCGTTTCATGGGCTCAGGATCACTCTGTTGGTGTTATTAAACCCTACTGTTGTTGTCTGTTGGCTCTCGTTATTAGTGAAGAGAGTACGATGGTATAACAGTTGTGGTTCCCTGACGCTGGAACTAGTTTCCTCTGTGCTGCTGTGTGTTGTAGGTGAAGTTGTTTGGGTTGTATGTGTTGTGTTTTTGCATACGATATAACGTAAGTGTTACCAATTTATTCAGAGATGTTTTACACACACACACACACACACACACACACACACACACACACACACACTCATACGCACCCACACGGGCCCAACCGGGTTCAAATCCTGGCCGCGTTAGTCTCACAGCCAACCCAGGTGTTCATCCTCCCCGTGGGACTGGTTGATAAATGGGTACGTGGCATAGGCTTGTGTGTGTGTGTGTGTGTGTGTGTGTGTGTGTGTGTGTGTGTGTGTGTGTGTGTGTGTGCACAAAAGAGCAAAGACATGGTAAATATATACAAGGTTGAGTCGGGGCAACATGAGTGTAAAACTCTCTCCCCGTAACACACTAACAGGAATCGCACACACTGCTTCACTTCATCTATGAGAATAACTTGCCAGAGGGATCAAACTTGTACATGCATATATTTTTTTTTAATCTTGCCAGGGTCATGGGAGAACTCTGTAAAAAGCGTGGACAGTTGCATCAGCTTAGAAGGGGAACTAGACCAACTCTATAGTTGGTCTGTTACATGATTGGTGAAATGCAATCCAAATAGATATAAAAAAAGAAATCAGGATGGGTCACAGTGAAAGAAAGCCTCGATAAGAATATTATACAGCAGGAAATAAGCTGCAAGAACTTGTGTGTGCGAGGGACTTGGGAGTCGACATCTTCCCTAACCTGTCGCCAGAGTCCCACATTAGGAGAATAGTTAAGTAGACCATCTGTCTGTTGGCAGATGATAGAATTGCATTCGAGTATATGGATAAGGAAATACTCTGCAAGCTGATCCAATCCTCTATAAGACCAGTATTGAATATGTTTCTCAAGTTTAGTCTCCGCATCTAGAGAAGCGCACCGAGGGGTCCAGAGGAGAGCGACGAAGATGGCACCAGAATTCAGGGAGATGAGTTACAGGGAGAGGCTAGAGGTCTTAAATTTGTTCTGGTGGTAGACTCGTGTGAGAAACTGCAGACCTGGTGTCTCAGTTTACGGCTGTGTGAAAAGAGAAAGTTGAGAGTAAATGTAAATAAAAGTAAGGCTGTAAGTTAGGAGGTGGGAGAGGTACCGGTTGGTTGGAGTGTGATCCTCAATGGAGAGAAACTGGAGGAAGCAGAATGTATTACGTACCTGGAACATGGCAGTGGATGGAGCCATGGAAGCTGAAGTAAACCATAGCGAGGGTGGGAGGGCTATGGTCCTTGGTGTATTGCTGAGTGTGTGGAGAAGGAGGTCGCTGTCAGTAAGGACGAAGGCGGGTGTTTGATGGAAGAGTAGTTCCGACGGTGTTGTATGGATGTGAGGCGTGGGCCTCAGATAAGAACGTATGGGTATGGGTGGAAGTGTTGGGATGGATGCGCCTCATTACGGTGTGTGGTGTGATGAAGATTGATCCAGCAAGAAACGAGTAGGTATGACAGTGGTGTGGTAGTAAGAAGAATATGCTTGAGAGAGCTGAAGAGGGTGTGCTGAAAAATGGTTTGGACTTATGAAGAGGTTGACTGGAAGGGTATAAACTCCAGATGTGGAGAAAAAACAAGAAGGTGGAAACAGATTTGGAGATTGAAGAATGGAGGGAAAGATCCTTTGAGAGATCAATGCCTGAACGTGCAGGAGAGTGTGAGGCATACGCGGGATAAAGCGAATTGGAGCGATGTGGTGTACAAGGGGCGACATGCTGTCAGTGGGATAAACCAGGGTATATGAATTGGTCAGGGTAAATAACATGGTGGTCAGTGAGGCTTGGCTGTGGCTAGGGGCACTCTGGTTTCTGTGCATTGTAAATAACGGTTAAAGAGCGGGAGTGGACTATGAGGCGAACAGATATAGATAGGATAGATATATAATGCGTGTGTGTTACGTGTTGCCGGACTCTGCATGACAGTGGTACAAGAGAAGCGATAAGTCCATTTCGACCGAAGAGCACAGTATCATTTAGAGCCTTCGTACAGCAAAGAAGCCCACTTTATCCTCCTTCCGTGTGGAGCGCAGCCTCGAAGCTGTTGGAACCCCATAAAATGGGTCATGGGGTTGCATACGGTAATAATGACAATGATAATTAAATTACTAGTAATACCGATGAGTAATATAGATAATGATAATTATAAAGATAATATTGGTAATAATAGCAATAATATGATGATAGAGTAACTAATAACGAATAACAATAAATGTATCACATGCTACGTTGATGACAGTGTTGGCATTGTGGGTAAAGCACCTAGCATTCGTTGGCAACGCTTCTCGAAGGTTCCTTCCTTAGTCACTGGCAATACTGTAATAAAGCATTAGTACCATCCCCTTCCCTCCCACACACACACACACACACACACACACACACACACACACACACACACACACACTGGTAACCCTGCTTATGACCGTCTTCCTCCTTCGCTAACTGACAGTGTTTGATGGGCGTCTTCCTCGCTGGTACTACTGTTAGAAGGCATCTTCCTCCCTCACTCCAAGGCAGCGCTGTTGATATGGAACATCCCCTCCCCGTCCTCCCACCCGTCCTCTTGCTATGGCAACACTGGTGCTTCAAGTTTTCCTCCACTCCGGGTTACAGACGTTGGCAATACTGTTTTATGTCGGCGACTTGTAGGTGGGCGTTGGTACCGCTGGTTTTATGTCTGTTCTTCCTCCCAACTTTGGCTGCTTGTTGACCTTTGACCCCGCCACCGTTGGTTATGCTGCACCCGGACCGTCCCACTCTGTTGGTTAGGTCAGTAGAAGGGTAAACTTGGTTATACTAACACCAAGGCTCTATTGGCAATATTGGTATCTATGTAGTTTTGGTTATACTGACGCCTAGGATGTGATGGTTATACTGATACCGAGGTCATGGTGGTTGTACTGACACCACGTTAGTTTTGGTTATACTAACACCACGTTAGTTTTGGTTATACTGACACAAACATAATGCTGTTATACTGACACCAAGGTCATGGTGGTTATTATGCTGACGCCACGTTAGTTTTGGTTATACTAACACCACGTTAGTTTTGGTTATACTAACACAAACATAATGCTGTTATACTGACACCAAGGTCGTGGTTATTATGCTGACGCCAACGTAGTGCTGGTTATGCTGACACCATGGCTATGCTGATTCCTGTGACATTAAGGCAGTGTTGGTTATACTGACGTCAAGGCAGTGTTGGTTATCCTGACACGAAGATAGTGTTTGTTATATCTTTTTCTATTGCATTGGCTTCGGCACTTTTGACTGTGGTGACACCAAGGTAGCGTTGGTTATCTTAAGATGGCACGTTTCCCTTCTTAGTTCTTTGGTTATTGTAGTATAACTTTCTGGATACCAGGGTGGCAGTGTGGAAGTGTTGGTTGCACCTCAACAAGAGCATTGTTGGTAGACTTGGTGTTGGCACTTGCTGGTATGCCAGTGTTGACTACTCTCAACACTTGGCTGCGTTGGTTACGCTGGGTCTGTGACGTCGTCACTTCCTGTGAAACTTTCCTGGGTTGGTTATTGTTGGTTGGTGTCTTGGCGACGTTGGTTTCACCGGCGTAAACTTTATAAGTCTGGCATATTTGGTTGGACTTGGATTTGGAATATTTGGTTATACCTGGATGTTGCATGTTTGGTTACATTTGAATGGTATATATTTGGTTATGCTTATACGGTGTATATATGGTTACACTTGGATTGTTTACATTTGGTTACATTTAGATTATGTATTTTGGTTATACTTGGATGGGGCATATTTGGTTATATTTGAATTTATTTGGCTGGTATATATTTGGTTATACTTAGATGGGGCATATTTGGTTATATTTAAATTTATTTGGATGGAATATATTTGGTTATACTTAGATGGGGCATATTTGGTTATATTTAAATTTATTTGGATGGTATACATTTCGTTATACTTAGATGGTGTGTTTTTGGTTGTACTTCGATGATAGTTGGTTATACTTGGATGATGATGGTTATACCAAGCAGGTGTTACACATCACGACCGGGAGTCCTTTATTGCCACGACGACACTGGTGTTCATACTGGCGCTCATGGCTTCGTTCGTTGTGCCATACTGGCATTATGGCAACACTGTGTCAGAATGATATGTGATTGTCGCCGTCCTGCAGTGCCAGTATGGCAAAATAGTGAACCTAACACCATGGCAAAGATCGCCATGCTAGATCGTCAATATGGCAACTTTAGCTCGCAGTGTTGGCCAGGTTTGAAAGAAAGCAGCGGTATGGCAGAGTGGCAGCTCAAGCCTCTCGTGTGTTGCTCATGAACAAACACTGTGTAGGTCGCCCTGCTGGGCCCTTACCCCATCACCCCTAGGGTTCACAGGGCCTCCGCCAGGGGCAACCCCGACCGTAGGCCGCTGTCGTCCACCACAGGGAAGATCACGGCCACATCGGCGTGCCACTCCTCGGTTTCTTCCAGGATGAGTTAAGGCAGCCCCAAGGTCGCCCTGGGTTTAAAGTCCTGTAGTGTATATCATCGTCTCGTTTTTCTTCCTTACATATGTGGATCCAGGAGTTTGTGTGTGTGTGTGTGTGTGTGTGTGTGTGTGTGTGTGTAATGTACTGAACCGTCTGCACACCTGCACATCGCGGGTGTCGACGCCTTGTTCGATTTTTTTTTTTTTTTTTTTTACTGCTGGTGCGACCATCTGATCATCCGCTGAGCACCTCGCCAAGCTGGGCACGGCAGGGACACGCGTCCTGAAGAAAATCTAATTCAGTTGTCTTATCTATTTCATCCACAGTCTCCCCCTCCCCCTCTCCTCTTTCTTCCCCTCTCCCCCTCTCTCCCTCTCACTCTCTCTCCCTCCCTCTCCCTCTTTCCAGCCCATCCTCCTCTCCACTCCGTCAGAGGATTCAATAATTTTGACGAAGACGGCAAATCAAGAAATTCTCGTTACGAACTTCCATCAGAGAAACTTTTGCCTTCCAACTAGGAATATCTGGAGGAGGAGGGAGGGAGGAGGAGCGAGAGGAGGCGCATTACCCAGCTGGCATTACGTGAGGCTCTGGAGGATGCCGGCCACCTCCCACCACCGTCCAGTTGTGGCCTCAGGAGTCGGTGTTCCATTAAATTCGTAAATCACACCAGCAGTACGTAATGAGGCTGACTTCATTTCCTCGCTGACTTAGAGAGAAAGATCGAAGTTTTTTTTTTCTTTCATTCCCCCCCCCCTTTCCCCACCCTCTCCGCCCCCGTGGGACACACACTGATACTGTAATGAGAAGACCGAGGTCTGTAACTGGCTAATATCCGGGGTGAGGGAGTGTGCCTTCAACCTGGCTAACTTTGGTTGACCTGCACCGGAACTGTTGGCGGTACAGGGGGGGTCCTGTGTCCCCTCTCCCGACCTCGCTCTGTGGTGTGTGGGTGGACGGGAGTGGAAGCAGGTAGATGAATAGCAGCAGAGTGGGTGGGTGTGTGGGTGGGTTGGAGTAGGAGGAGGTGGATGGGTAAGAGGTCGTGTTGTTGTTGGTTGGATGGGGTTGTGGTAGATGGGTTGTTGTGGTGGATGGGTTATTGGTTGAGTACGTATCTTTTGGTCGTGTTCATCGTTGGGTGGTTGATCTTCGAGTGGGTGGATAGGATGCTGATTGGATCCGCGTGTGGATGGCTGCGAGTGGATTTCGGGTGCGGACGGAGAGTCGGGAACTGTGCCCCTGAGACAAGTTACAGCTTCCATAAGATGGTCTGACTGAGGCTGGAGAAATACTGAATGATTAACATTTCTAAGTTTCCTCCAACTTCTGGACAGACTTGTGAAAGGTTTGGATATGGTTGTCAGAGACTTGGACCATGTAAAAATCTCGAATAATGTGGTAGAGGAACCCTTCCCCCGGCATAGTTGTGGAGGATTCCTCTCCCCTCCATAGTGGTAGAGGAATCCTCCCCTCCAAAGTTGTAGAGGAATCCTCTCCCCGTCAGAGTTGTAGAGGAATCCTCTCCCCACCAAAGTTGTAGAGGAATCCTCTCCCCACCAGAGTTGTAGAGGAATCCTCTCCCCACCAGAGTTGTAGAGGAATCCTCTCCCCACCAGAGTTGTAGAGGAATCCTCTCCCCACCAGAGTTGTAGAGGAATCCTCTCCCCACCAGAGTTGTAGAGGAATCCTCTCCCCACCAGAGTTGTAGAGGAATCCTCTCCCCACCAGAGTTGTAGAGGAATCCTCCCCACCAAAGTTGTAGAGGAATTCTCCCCTCCAAAGTTGTAGAGGAATCCTCCCCTCCAAAGTTGTAGATGAATCCTCTCCCCACCAAAGCTGTATAATTCCACTGTGATCATTACAAAAGGCGGAATATTTTTGGGTGAACTTTATAGAATTTCATTGATTTGCCACCCCTGGGTATATTTATTTGTAAGATTAATATCTTTATTGATTTATTCACTTATTTATCTCGTTTATTTTCTGTAGATATACAAGTGCTTGATAAGGAATTGCAAATATTATGGGTGAGACGTGAAATATAGATGTTTTAAAATTAGAAGTCTTGAAATTGATTTTCGAGCTCTTGGATTAGATTATAAAGATGTTAATGACGTTACTGCTACCACAACACTGGCAACTTCAGCAAGCTCAAAGTCTCAGTGTTTCAGCGAGAGTATTTCAGCCTCTGTAACCTGCTGTAGCGATGGCCCTGGTACAGTAGCTGCTCCAGCGGCCACGGGCATTCTGGGGCATGGCACCGACACACCACACTCTATACGTGTGTCGCAGCTCACCAGGGGAAAGCTTTCCTTGGCTGGACCTCTTCACCATGAATGTACGACCCCTCACGTCGATATGACCCATTGAGGACGACTTTCCGATCTCACGACGTTACGACCCTTGGACACGACGTTGTCATGTCACTCCATCATATCCAGAGGTCGTCTCCATCATTTTGCTCTAAGGTCGTAATGTCGTCCTTATATGTTCGTTCATAATTACCCCAGGACCAATTTCCCTTTTGTATTTGGTTCGTCTTTGGTATGACGTGCGCTGAGTAGGAGGAGTAATGCCACCCCTTCCCTCTCCTCTCTCCCTCACCTTTGCCTTCGTAAGCATCGGTTCCTCCCCCGCAGCACGTCGCAAATTGATATCACCTCCCCTCTGTAGGTATGTGGTTTCCAAGCAGAGTATCCGAGATCTTTTTTTCTCTCTCTCTCTTTTTTAGTTGAAGACTTTGCACCTTCAACTTTCCAATGCTTTTGATTTTTTTTTAGGGATGTGTTTGATTGGGCGGGGTATTTTTCTGTTTATGTTATCATTTGGTTAATGTTTGCTGTGTTCATTTTGTCCTTGGGTATGCGGGAGGTGTTTGTCTGTGTGTTTGGTCGCGTAATAGTTGGTTCTCCTTTGTCGTGGTCATGCCTGTCGTCCTTGAATGTTATGAGTCATGTGATCTTACCGTGTCGTGTTCTGAAGCCTTGAGCCGCTCCAAGTTGTGTTGGTTTATTCCCGGCCGAACTGTGTCTTCCACGCTGGTCCTGGGTCGTCCGTGAGTGTTCTAGATTGTTTTCAGTCGTCCCTGGGTATTTTCAGATCGTCCTGGGTCATTCATGGGTGTTGGAGATCGTCTTGGGTCGTCCCAAGGAGTAATAGGTCGTTCTCAGTCGTTCTTGGTGTTCTAGATCGTCCTTCGGTGCTCTGTCTAGATTATCCTGAGTCTTTTCTGTGTGTTCTAGATCGTCCTGGTGTGTCCCTGGGTGTTCTGGACCGTCCTAGGTGCTCTAGATCGCCCGTGGACTTTCCTGGATATTCTAGATGATCCTGTATTCTCTCTCATAGATCATACTAAATCAGTCCTAGGTTTCTAAATTGCTTTGAGTCGTCCGTAGGTGCTGTACACTGTTCTTGCTCATCCCTACGTGTTCTAGGTCGTCCTGTATCATCTTGTATTTCTCCAGTGTGTATTAGATCCGGGGTACCTCCTCAGCCAACCCCGTGCTACCTCGTAAGCCAACCCGTCATACCTCCTTGTTAACCCTGTCGAACCTCCTCAGCCAGCCCCGTAACGAGGTTGTTAAGGAAGACCTTATTAGTCGGTCATTAAAGATCTTAATTTGGATTACACTGAATGGCTGATAAGGCTAATTGGGAGAGTAATAAGGGGCGTAGCCTTGTTTATCCCAGTTGCTTGGTATATTGTTGCCCCGAGAGTCGCTGTTAGGTTTTTATTTGAACTTCCAGGATTTTTCCTTTGATATTTAATCATGCGGGTCTGATCATTAATTGGATTTCCTCCTTGACGCCATCATTTATTCACACTAGCGACCTATTGTCTTGGCTGTCATGTGGATTGTGGCCTCCAGCTGCCCCTGGTGCTGACCATGAGTTGTTCCCAAACGTCTTACACAATCACACACTTCTTGCTCGCTCATCACCTGAGAAATTCTAATGCAAGCCGGTGACTTTTAACACCTTCCGTATGACACCGATGCACTTCCCTCCGCCCACAGTGCCAAATGCCCCTCACCCAAAAGCACTACTCCATCAGATGCTCCAACTGCCTTCATTGGTAGCATCTGCACTGCACATCACTTCCATCCGTTTAGGACTGCGTAGAGCACTGGACATGTCACATTCATTCGGACATAAACTCCCAAAGCACCGTTACAAACCCCTACACTCCCAGCTCAACGTACACAATCCCATTCGTCTTGAACGAATCCTACTAGTCTACGGAACTCAAACCACAAACTAAACATCATACAGCACAGAGGCAGTGACACCAAAAATAAACGCATAGAAATACTCAACCAGCCCCGAGGTCACGGCATCCACATTGACCCCATCCAAGAAACCAGACTCTCACCCAAATCGACCCTTCCACCTTTCTACAACTACACATCCCTAAGACAAGGCAGACGACGAGGAGAAGGACTTAAAATACTCGTCCTCCAAGCCATAACATTCTCCGACGCCACTAGAGGGTGCAAGACAGCTCAATGGCAACAACCTAGAAATACTTTCCAAAAGAATAAAGCTTCTTAGGAGTAACATACCATCCCCACCGCATGGTCTCATAGACCCACTCTCCGCATGCAGAATTTCACGAACGTACACCGTCCTGTCAGGCTTAGCACTACAACCGTGATCCTCGAGGTGAACTACTCATAGACCAACTCCATCCTTTCAAGATCCTCAACCTACTCAAGTCTCAACCCACCACATCCACAAAGCCAACCTCGCCAGCCATGTCTTTTGTGCACACCAGCACTGTACACAGCGCCATCCTAGAGCACGCTATACGAGCTCTCCTCCAACCACTTGCCCATCTTAAGAACAAACCACCTGGCCCAGCCATCTCACACAGCACATAGAAACTAAAAGTCCAAAACTTCATCATAGATCATTTCCCGTATCCATACTATACTGTCTTGCATTCCATCAGCATCACCATCCAAGCCAGCAAGAAACACATACCACAAGGACATAGAAGGCAGCATAACTCACATTTATGCCTACAAGTAGCTGACCTCATGAAACGAAAGTATCCTCAGACAGAACCACTCGCCATCCAATGAAGTCATAGAACAGAAGAGACTCTGAATAGCACCATCACTAACGTAACCACTGAAAAGCAAACAGAGAACTGGCACTCGTACCACAACATTGTAAACCATAACCCTACCCCACCACCACCACCCTTACCGCGAACCAACCAACCTTGGCGAAAAATGGAAAAAAAAAATCCCTGCCACCCCAGCCACCCAAACTCTCATTCATGAAGCCTTTCTAACCCAGACCTTCACAACATCGCTTTTCCCACAGAACACACAGACATATTCATGAAGCATTACTCAGAAAGCAGACGCAAACCAACCACAACTCGGAACAGGAAGGTCATAAAAATCCTAACCAAGACCCACCCCGACACAACTGCTGACCCACCTTTCACTCCTACTGACACTTGCAACGCAACGAAAACCTGAAAGAACCGCTACCCTCCCTCCTTCCCAAACCCCGACCCCCGCAACAGGCTCAGCTTCCACATCAGACACTTTGACCCATGTGTAATGCAAGCTCTTACAAGACATCTTCGACCTTTCTTGGATTCACAATTAAATCCCAAAAATCTATAAATTTGCTTTCATAGTACCCATCCTGAAACCCTCCAAGCCAACAAACAATCTGTTCTCATACCGCCCCATATTACCGGGATCTGCCCTATCCAAAGTCCTTCAAAAGCTGATCCTAAATAGAATCAAGCAAAATATCCCACTCTCGCATACACGACGTAGCTTCAGAGCCAGTCACTCTACTACCACATTACACACAGAACTCCACACAACGTAACTTGGACCGCTTCAGCATTCCACAACCCCCTCCCGCACAATATTAGTCGTAGTAGACATCAGTAAAGCATTTGACACCGTCCCACGACACATTCTCGTACGAAGGATTCTTGATGCCAACTTCGCAACAATAAAAAGAAATATTTTTGTTGTCTTCATAGTTGGCCGCCAACCCAGACTTACATATAAAGTCTCTTTAAAATCCATAAGCTCTACAATATAACTCCCCATGGAGCAGTTCTTCCCCCAACCCTCTGCCGTCCCTTCTTACACGACCTTCCGTCACCTCCCACAGAATGCACGGTGAAGGTGCAGATGGCCTCACAATCCCAGCACCTCAGCACTACCCAAGCAAGAACAAACGTACGAACGCAGCTAGAACACTGGCTCACCCAAAACAGGATCTGCATCACCGAGGTTGTCTACTGCCACTCTCTTTAACTCCTGACAAACGTGAATCCAAGCTGCACTCAACTATCTCCCTGAACTCACTCACTCACTCTCACTAAAACTCCAGCCATACTGGACATGACACAGAGCACGCACAGGATTTTCACTCCCCGCACCACAAACATTCGCACAAAGGTCATAAAGTAAACTCCCTCAGAACACAAGTTGGTACTAGATTTAGACAAGATAAAGAATTCTCTAGTGTCCTTTACAAATAATTCATCTTTCCCTCCCTCAACTATGCCTCACCCTCCTGTTAACCCTCCCTCTTAGAAGAACATAGAAATACAAGCTGCATTCCACGCAGAACAACAATGGCCGGCTGCCCAGCAACCACAGACACTCAACAGCCTACACAGTGAAACAATAATACTTCCAATACTCTGTCACCATGTGCACCATGCTTAGCACTCACTGCAACAGCAGTAAACCCCGCACAAGGTTAAGAGACGGGACAATATGGGTGAAAAATTCTCCTCGTAACACAGAAATCGTAATCATACTCCCGTTCTTCGGGTGGTGAAGTTGTTCCCTGCCTGTTCCTTGCTAACCTTGCCTTCATCCTCCTCCAACCACTTAGGTGTTTTTTGATCCATGAAAAGCTTAAACAGCTTTTTTTTTTTTTTTTTGATCAATTTATCGTTTGTTACGGAATACATCTTTGCCACTTGAGGTTCAGAACCAACTCTCACGTGGTTCGAACGAGACAGTTTCGAATTACAGCCGTCTCGCAGCACTTGGTTCATTTTCTCTCATGCCTCATTTTGATCCCAGCGATGACCGAAGTGTTGCTGGACATTGTAAGGTCACGTGGGAGTTGTACAGTTAGAAAGATGATTTTGAAGATCAGTTATCGGCTTTGTTTCTTCGTTGGGTGTCGGTCGGTCGGTCCTTCCGTGTGGTTGACTTGAACGTGATTTCTCGCTTGAGTGGACGTAGCTGGACTTATGATATTTAGGCTGAGTAATAACTGTAAGGTCGTCTTCACTGCCGTATCTTAGGGATCATCCCACTTATATGAAAAGGGAATCTTATTGAAAAAAAGAAATGCGCAAGAATTCTTTCCTTTTTTTTTATGACTGAAATTAATTCTAGAAATGAAATATTTTTATGAAAAGGAAAAAACAAACCACTGTATCTGGGGGTGAACCCCATTGATAAGGATACTGGCCTCTCTGGAAGGGGCTGTTAAAGTCTGTTGTCCCTTATCTCATCAGAGTTATTAGCTTGGGTTTGATCTCTCGGTCCAGGATATAAAAAAAAAATGTTACACGTTTAATATCGGCAGTGGGCTGGGGTGAGGGGGATGGGAGGGTTGAGGGCGGTGGGGAAGGTGGTGGTGCGTCACTCGCTGTTGCATTGTGAAGTGCATTGGTGTGGGGGCCGGGTCACGTTGCCAAGGTGACGCCTCACGTTAAACACAATCAGCCGTGTACGTTCAGACTGTCCACCTCACGTGTTGCCCTCATGGTCACTCGCGTCGGAAGGGCGTGGTAGCATCCGGTCTTTTTGGTCGCCCTGAAGATCCGGATTTTGGAGGTGTCCGGTTATTGGGGTAAAGGCCCCTTGATCCGTGGACAAATGAGCAAGGGATTAAATACAAACACAGGCTGTTGTGCTGCCCACGCATCCAGCCTGACGTACTGTTCGAAACTCATACCCTGGCCTCGTCCTGCCCATACACCCGCTACCCACACCCTATACCAGGATTTGATGACTGGTATAAAGCGATGTCGAACTAAAGGGTGTGTCTCGTTCAAGTGTTTCGCCTTAGCGGGGTCGGTGCAAGGTTGATGTGTTTCCCCGTTGTCCGTCTTTTATCATCGTGACGCGGCGGGGGTCAGCGGTGCTCCGGGCGAGCGGGAGATAAGAGGGAGGGGGCGTTGAGGGGGAAGATGAGTTGATGCGGTGATGGGGCAGTGGAGGGTCTAAGGTTGTCGGATGATGGCCATGTCCTCCTCCCCATCATTCATTCCTCAGGCTCTCCCTATCTGCATTTTTCTTACTATATCCCCCTTTCCCCTCTGCCATTATCCCCTCTGTTCCTCACTCTCCCACTTCCTCCTCTCCCCTGCCCCTTGGTCTTTTCCTCCCTCACCCTTCGCTAAGGCACTGACTAGTAATGTCATGTTTTCCCCCATCATGGAGATAAATTTTCTTACCACGTACATACCAGAGATGAGAAATTCTACCGTGTAAATATGTGGGCTGACGAATACTCGTACTACATACATATCCGTGATGAGAAATGCTCCTACCACGTACATATTTGGGGGGGGTAAAGAATTCTCGCACGACGTAAATATCTTCGGTAGGAAGTGAAGGAAGAGGTAAGAGGTTACACTGTGGTGTGATAAGGATATGGAAGGAGCGGTAAAGGAAAACAAGCGTCTGGTGTCAGGGGAAGGCTTTGTGTGACGCGGTCACGTCACATGTGTTGAAGGACTGCGAGGTTGGTTGTAGGTCAGAGCTGGGGGCACACAGCGTTCACAGCTGCGGGGATGGGACGCAGAAGGTGAAGGGGGAGTGATGAAGAGGAGTAGGTTTTTGGGGGGATGTTGTTGTTGTATGCCTGTGATGCACTTATGTTGATGAAATGATTGCATATGTAACTAGTTCTTAAAGGCATTGAGAAGTACTGTGTTTTAACATTGTGTTTATGACGCGTCGGACGATGTGCTGAGGTAAGGCTGTTCCTCTTGGTGGTGTGTGTGTGTGTGTGTCTGGCGCTGTTAATGGGTGAGTCCGGATGTCCCATCAAGTTAAGAGGGTGGCAGAATGAGAATCCTTTATCCAGGATGAGATCATGTTTCTAGCAGCCAAGGCGTGTTTGAGTGTGTGTGTGTGTGTGTGTGTGTGTGTGTGTGCAATTACCTTTTTGTACTGTTACTGTACGGGGAGGGAGTTCTACATTCGTCGGGCCCCATCTCTGTCCGTATGTATGTACGTTGTCTGAATTACTTATATATTCAGTCGTTTTCTTTCATCCATCCTCCACTCTGATACCATCAAAAGAAAAAACTTCTCATCTTTCCTAACAAGTTTCTTGCTCAGATTCTTGCTGTGTTTGTGGAAGACATCTACAGCCTCTAGCCTTTCCCTCTGTGTGTGTGTGTGTGTGTGTGTGTGTGTGTGTGTGTGTGTGTGTGTTTAGGGTATCATGAAGTCATGAGTGGGTAGGGTTGTGTAGACGTGGGCAGGTGGGTAAAGACGCTGCAGGAGACTGGTTAGGGGAACGTTATATTTCTGAAGGGGAGGAGGCAGAGGCGGCAGTGAACAGTTAGGGGGGGGGGGGGAGGCTCCTGGTGGAATTGGCCAACTCGAAGGCTGGGGGTTCCGGGGTGCCTCAGATGACAGTGGCCTATCGCTTGAGTGTCTCGCTCGAGTGAAGTGTGTGGTGGAGCCGTCACCCCCATCCCCCTCTCAAAACCCATCTTGGAACCCCTCAGGATCTCCTCCCTCACTCTCTCACCGCCCCCTACTTCCCCTCCCCCTGATGAGCGACCCCTGCGCCCCGCCCCGCTGGTGGAGGGTGCTTGGTGGCGGGTCACAGGAGAGCCATGACTGCCCAGTGAACAATATTGTTGTGTGTGGCATGTGTCGCTCGCCAGCCTCATTCCTCCACGCTTTACACACTCTTCTCCTGGGAGCTTTTTTTTTCCACGCTCTGTATGTTTGTCTCCCACTCTCTCTGCCTCAGACTTTTCTCCACACAAGCATATATATATATATATATATATATATATATATATATATATATATATATATATATATATATATATATATATATAATAATGTGTGTGTGTGTGGAGAGAGAGAGAGAGAGAGAGAGAGAGAGAGAGAGAGAGAGAGAGAGAGAGAGAGAGAGAGAGAGAGAAGGGTCCCGGGCAACCCGCATATTGGTCATTACAAAATCAGTTTTCCAGAAGCCGGGAAACTTATATTGATCTCGTCGTTACTTTTTTCAAAATTTCACATCAACAATATCAGACAATCTGTAAACAATATTTCGTCTACATGTCTGGGATGGCTCATTTACAGTGTCTCTTTTTACACTTGTTTTTCCCAGAGTAGAATCGAAATCCTCCTCCTTTGTTAACTCTGCGACTTCAACCCCCTCTCTCGCCACCCACCCCACTCCGTGTCACTGGGAGGTTGCTGTTATCTCTCTCTGATATCTATTTTGACCACTTCACTCATAAGATGCTGCTGTCCCAGTCCCCCACGACTGACTACTGCTTCCCACAGTTTCCGTGTGGAGATCAGTCACAGGAGGATTAACCGTTATGATGCATCCTCTTGCGCTGCAAACCTGTGGAATTCTCTGCGTGCCATCATCTTCTCCCATGACTACTCCACTATCACGGGGTCTGGTCCATCGACACCAGAGGAATTCAGGTTCATCCTCCTCCTCCGGCCTTGTTTGAACTTCTCATTTGACCATTTTTTAGCGTTTATCTATACCAAGTCTGGGGATAGGGGAGAAAGAACACTTTCCACGTATTCCCTGCGTGTCGTAGAAAGCGACTAAAAGGGGAGGGAGCTGGGGGGCTCAAAATCCTCCCCTCTCGTTTTCGCTCCTCCAAAAGAAGGAACAGAGAAGGGGGCCAAGTGAGGATAATCCCTCTAAGGCACCTTCCTGTTATTAAAGCTACCTCGCTGACGCGGGAAATGGCGAATTATCTATGAAAAAAAAGAATATATATGTATCATTGAATCTTCTATTATTAAATACACAAAGAATTATGACCTTAATATTAGTGATGTTCTATACAAATTAGATAACTTTATTGTTGAAAGAATTTGCAAAATGATTAATTTATGAACACTTGTTGTCTGTCTTGCACAATTGGATGTTTACCAAATGGCGTCCTAGCTTTGTCTCTTCGATGTATATCATCTGACTTATATTTCTCTCTTGTGTCTCCCCTGATGATGCGATTATTACAAGAAAGTGCACTTGGGAACTTATCGTGTTTCATTTTCCCCGTGGACTCATAGAAATATATATCACCAGCTGTTATGTATAATGTAATGAAACCAGAGTCCCCCCTCCTCCCCTCCCCCAAGTCCTCAGCGAATTTTAACTGAAGTTAACCGTGGTATCCCCTGACCGATTTATATGTTCTGGCTCAACCCATTGACCACATGTTGCCCCCTTTGTACCACATCACTCTATGTCCTGTAGACGCATCTCACCTTCCTGCAGGTTAAGCCCCGAGGACTCAAAACTCCATCCGCCTCGTCATTGGTCTTCCCCTTCTTGTTCCCTCCACTTCCGACATATTTATCCTCTCGGTCGGCCTCTCCTCACTCGTCCTCTCTGTTTGTCCTCCTACGCTATATATTCTTAACAATTGCCTTAGTGTAGATCAGCTTTCTTATACGATTTCTCCAGATCCGAAAGCGTTACGTACAAATCCTTTTCTTCCACAGAGTGTTTCTCGCACAGTATTTTCAAAACAAAACACCTGCTCCATACGTCTTCCACCACTTCTGAAGTCTGATTCTCTGCGCATGCCACCATCCTCACTTCAACATACCAGGCATACTCAACAAACTTTAAACTCTCTAAATCGAATGGTCACTTAAGTCCTACATACCTTTATACAGTTGCGCTATACAGGCATCCAGTCAGTCCTCAAGCACCTTACCTTCTTCCGTGCTAACATTGATGATCCTAAGAAATCAGTCAACAACAGTGCCATCCCCTTTCTTCAGTACTTCAACTGCAATCACGTCCACTCCAACCGCTTTGCCTCACTTCATCTTACGCGAGGCTTTCACCACCTTTTCTCTTTTCACCAAGTCACCTGCCATGAGACCCTGGTTTCGCATTCCTCCACAGTTACTAACCCCCAACATCTCCCCGTCCTCACTATAACTGTCGATGACCACCACTTAATAGGCAGAGGGGCCAGCAGTGACCGGCCGTATTTGCTACGACAGGCAGAGAAGGGCCAACAGTGACCGGCCATATAAAGCACTGTAGGCAGAGTGGGGGCCGGCAGTGATGGGCCATTTAAACCACAACAGGCAGAGGGGCCAGCAGTGACGGGCCATATAAACCACAACAGGCAGAGGAGCCAGCAGTGACGGGCCGTATAAACCATAACAGGCAGAGGGGCCAGCAGTGACCGGCCATATAAGCCGCAGCTCAAATAGTGACCGACCACAGGCTGCAGGGAAGCCGCTCCGGCAGCGTCACTCAATCTTGCATCACTGGAGTTTTACCTCAGACTTTCTCGTGTCACAGAAAGTGAACCTCTGGCTTAGCTGATCACTGTAAACCTCGCTCTTCCTGTATCATCCTATATATATATATATATATATATATATATATATATATATATATATATATATATATAGAGAGAGAGAGAGAGAGAGAGAGAGAGAGAGAGAGAGAGAGAAGAGAGATTAAGATTAAAAGTTAAAGTTATTGTAGAATAGTGAAATATGGTCTTCATGGTAATCTGGCTGTATTATCGTTCTCCCTACAGCCGAGGTGATGTACTGATGGAGAGGGAATACAGTGGTTTATGTATGATGGCTCCTGTATTATCGCTTTAGTTCTGAAAGATGTGTTACTCGTATGGTTATTATTATAATTTGGATGTGTATTGCACAAGATGATAATAATGATAATGATGATAATGATAATAATGATAATGATGATAGTAGTAATGATAATCATTATTATTATTATTTATTATCATTACTATTATTATTATCATTATTATTATTATTATTATTATTATTATTATTATTATTACCATTATTATTATTATTATTATTATTATTATTATTATCATTGTTATTATTATAATGATTATTATTATAATTATCATTATCAATATATATTTCTGAATGGGTGACATACATATGTACAAAATGGACTGTGATACACAGAGTACGTTTTTATCTTACCTGTATCTTGGAATATGGTTATTTTTCCTTGCATTATAGTTGCAGTGTATAGCTGGTAGTGGACAGGATTAATATGGCACAAAAATCAACTTTCTCATGGACAAAGGGATCTCTTGGCCCTTACAGCTATACACTCACCCCTCTGACACAAGTCGTGGAAATTATTTTTTGTCATTTAATTTTCTGTCCGTCTTTTTATGAGAACCTTCTGTCCGTGACGCATACTCTGTCACTAGTATTTCCTGTCAATCCCATCTGTCTCTCAGCCTCCCCGTGTCTAGTACTGACCCATCTGTCTTTCATCCACATGTCTGTAGCACTATCTGTCACCTATCCACCTGTCTCGAACGTTAACCCATCTGTCACCTATCCGTCTGTCTCTAGCGTCTAACCCATCTATCATACTGTCTCTAGCGCTAATCTGTCATGTATCCACCTGTCTCTAGCATAACCCATGTATCATCTATCATACTGTCTCTAGCACTAACCCATCTATCATCTATCATACTGTCTCTAGCACTAACCCATCTATCATCTATCATACTGTCTCTAGCACTAACACATCTGTCATCTATCAGACTGTCTGTAGCATTAACCTATCTATCTATTTCAAATCTTATTATTTGGTCCCTGTCTATCTCTGTAACCCACCTCTTTTTTAAACCACATTTCTAACCCATACCTAACGAACCTCTCTCTCTCTCTCTCTCTCTCTCTCTCTCTCTCTCTCTCTCTCTCTCTCTCTCTCTCTCTCTCTCTCTTCAACATACCCATTGTTATACCAATGGTAACCTCTACAACCGTCTCTGCCCTCCACAACATTCCCTCCCCACTACATCCCCCCCCCCTTCTCCTCCCCTTCATAACCGTAACCTCCCCATCTAGAACTCCCTGCTCCTGTTTGCACTATCCTCACCCAAGAGCTCCATGTCTAGAACCTACCCTTCCAGAAGCCATCCCTTTCCCCTGCCCATCCCACACTTATCTCCCCATCCCACAATTATCTCCCCATCCACTCCCATACCCTGCCCGACCATCATCAACCCATCGCTATAACCGTCCGTAACCACCACTTCTATAACGTCTCTGTAACTCTCTTCATCTCTCTCTCTCTCTCTCTCTCTCTCTCTCTCTCTCTCTCTCTCTCTCTCTCTCTCTCTCTCTCTCCTCCCTATCTCTCTCTCTCTCTCTCCCTCCCTTGCCTCCCTGCCTCTCGTTAGACACTTGGCCCCTTCGGATTTCCGTATACAAACTGTTCGATTTTCCCCTCATGTCTCTGGCCGCCAGATCGGTTACTTAAAGAAACGTCTCCACCATTTAAGTCTCCGCCAAGATCACACACACACACACACACACTGGCTGGCTGGGGTCACCGGGATAACATCGGCACCAGTTCTCAATGATTGTAAAGACACGAATAAAGAAAAAAAAGAAAAAAAAATCTGCCGTACATTTTTTTTCTGTCCTTTTTGTTTCGATTTTCTTTCTTTGTCCACCCCCCCCCCCCCCTCCATCCCTCCAAACCCCTCCCGCCTGCAAGTTTGGGGTCAGGTCGGTTAGTCCCGGAAATATGGCCAATTTCCCGATAGTCTCGCGAAGCCCGCGTTATGGAGGGAAGCGTGAAAAAGCGCGGGAAAGATTGAAGAAAAAAGAGCGGGAAAGATGGAAGTGATGTGTGTGTGTGTGTGTGTGTGTGTGTGTGTGTGTGTGTGTGTGTGTGTTCCGTTCACCGTCAGTGTTAAGGTAGTGTTTCCACCAGGTATTCCTCCTGAAGGAGGAGGAGCAGAAATCAGTCCTCCGACAGGTACACGTGACCTGGATGAACAGTCATGATAGTAGAACGTTCGTTGACTTTTTCATATATATATATATATATATATATATATATATATATATATATATATATATATATATATATATTTCCTGGTGTTAGGGGAGAAATAATACTTCCCACGTATTCCCTGCGTGTCGTAGGAGGCGACTAAGAGGTAAGGGAGCGGGGGGGCTGGAAATCCTCCCCTCTCGTTTTTGATCTTCCAAAAGAAAGAACAGAGAAGGGGGCCAAGTGAGGATATTCCCTCGAAGGCTCAGTCCTCTGTTCTTAACGCTACCTCGCTAACGCGGGAAATGGCAAATAGTATGAAAAAAAAAAAAAAAAAAAAAAATATATATATATATATATATATATATATATATATATATATATATATATATATATATATATATATATATATATATATTTCACACTAACTGGAGTTTGGTGAATATTAGTTTACCTCAGTGCCCCGTACAGAGAGGGGCGGATGTAAAGACATAAACCAATTATAGGAAGAAGGTCTTTTTCTCCACTTTCTAGGAATCGAGGGTCCGGCGGCTCTGACAGAGTTGGTTGTAGGGTTGTAGGTGGGGCGAGCGAGCGCTACCCCTCCCCCCCTCCTCACCCTACGCAGGCCTTGTGCAGGGGGGGGGGTAAGATCCACGTGAATGAGAGAGAAATACTATCCCGTACGATATATAAAAAAAAAAAAACAGTTGACAATGGCGGGTGTGACAGTGCGCCAGCTGCCTTTGATGGCCCCGAGTTATGAGGGCCCGACACCCCGAGCCCAGCTGGGGGGCGGGAGAGAGAGAGGGTGGGAAGGGGTCGACTGCTGGAGGGAGTGTGTGTCAGGGGGTTATGGTGGACTAGTAGGGTGGTGGGGTCACAGTACCAGGATGGTTGGTGAGTGGGTGAGTATGTTGGTGTTGGAGTGCGGTGGTTAGTGGTCTGGAGAGGTTGATGTTGGTGCTGTGGAGAGGTTGGTGGAGGGAAGAGGTTTGTAACGTAGGTAGAGAGGAGGGGTTGCTGGAGGAAGATGAATTCAGGGGTTGGTGGAGAGGTGGTCGTAGTGGATAGGAAAGGGGTGGTTTTGGCAGAGTGAAGGGATGGGAAAAAACTGATATTGGTGGTTCAGAGGAAGTTTGTTTTGGTTGAGTAGGTGGGGAGAAGGGAGGTTGGTGTTAGAGTAAGTTGTCTGTGGTTGGAGAGATGATGGTAGGAGCAGTGATGGTCTGGCAAGACGAGTGAGGAAGAGTGTGTATATGGGTGTGTAGGAATGAGGAGAGGGGTGATATAAGGTGGTTGTAGCAGCGAGTCACTGGGGGAGATGTAGACCCAGTGAGGGAGAACGTAAGGTCGTTGAGAGAGAAGGAAGTGGTGAAGGAGAAGGTAGAAATCATGAAACTTATTGTGATTTATTTGGGTCCGGGAAGAGGCATTGAATGGAAATAGATGGAAGAGGAGGGAGACTGGGAGACGGAGGGGGTAAGAAGCAGGTAAACGGGAAGGGGATAGAAACGGGTAAATGGAAACGAAAATAAAGTTCAGTGTAGAGGTAGGAAGTATTGAGAAATGACGACCTCTGGTAGTGGAGGAGGGTGAGGGGAAAACATTGGTGGTGTGGGGCAGTAAGATGCAGCTGGCTGTAACACAGTGTGATCTTATGATGAGGGGAGGAGGGTGAGCGTGATGCTTACAGTGAGGAGGGAGGTCATGTGCTGGGGAGGGCTTGGGGGAGACGAAGAGAGGGGTAGGCTGATGGAGATGGATGAGCAAAGAAGAGGAGAGAGAGAGAGAGAGAGAGAGAGAGAGAGAGAGAGAGAGAGAGAGAGAGAGAGAGAGAGAGAGAGGAGGTTGGGGATACATACTCTTTCACCTAGCAGTCAAGAAGGTTATAGATAGTGGGTTAACTTGCTTAATCATCTGGTGCCAAGGTCAAGAGGGAGGGTTAAGGAAGACGAGTACAGCCTGGAGGACAAAGGCATACAAGTCGAGTGACATTTGTAATAGTTCCAATATATATATATATATATATATATATATATATATATATATATATATATATATATATATATATATATATATATATATTTTTTTCCCAAAAAGAAGGAACAGAGAAGGGGGCTAGGTGAGGATATTCCCTCTAAGGCCCAGTCCTCTGTTCTTAACGCTACCTCGCTAACGCGGGAAATGGCGAATAGTATATATATATATATATATATATATATATATATATATATATATATATATATATATATATATATATATATTCCTATGAGTCCACGGGGGAAATGTAACACGATAAGTTCCCAAGTGCACTTTCGTGTAATAATCACATCATCAGGGGAGACACAAGAGAAAAGTATAACAGTCAGTTTATATACAATGAAGAGACGTAGCTAGGACGCCTTTTGATAAGCATGCGATTGTCCAAGACAGATGATGTCCTAGCTAAGTCTTTTTGTTGTATATCAACTGACTGTTATAGTTCTCTCTTGTGTCTCCCTCTGATGATGTGATTATTACACGAAAGTGCACTTGGTAACTTATCGTGTTTCATTTTCCCCGTGGACTCATAGGAATATATATATATATATATATATATATATATATATATATATATATATATATATATATATATATATATACCTAAGTACATTTCCCAGTTAGCAAGGTAGTATCTGGAACAAACGAACAAAAAGTTCACCATGTACACATTAAGTCTGTAGCTGACATGTATAATGCACCAAACCCATTGCCCGCTATTCATAACCAGGCTTCACAGACCAGTCCATGGTTTATCTTCACTGCTTCGTATGTCTTAGTTCAGCCCATTGACAACACGTCGCTTCCCATTTATCACTATCACTATATATATATATATATATATATATATATATATATATATATATATATATATATATATATATATATATATACCTAAGTACATTTCCCAGTTAGCAAGGTAGTATCTGGAACAAACGAACAAAAAGTTCACCATGTACACATTAAGTCTGTAGCTGACATGTATAATGCACCAAACCCATTGCCCGCTATTCATAACCAGGCTTCACAGACCAGTCCATGGTTTATCTTCACTGCTTCGTATGTCTTAGTTCAGCCCATTGACAACACGTCGCTTCCCATTCATCACTATCCAGAGCACGCCTCTCGCCCTCCCCAAACGTTAAGGCCCCTATACCGCAAAGCCTTTTCTTTCTTTTTTTTAATCCATTGCTCCCTGTATTTCTAATACACATCCCCTTGATTAGTCGTTCTTTACTCATCCTTTCCACACGCTCGAACCATTTTAGTACATCCTTTTTGGCCCACTTTGTCAGAATGAACTTCCTGCCGCACCTCTCTCTGACACTGTCATTCCTCACGCTATCAGTCCATCTCACATGACATGTTATCCTTAGTCATTCTGTATCCAACATATCCATCCTCATTCTTTGCTTTGCATTCAAGGCCGAAGACTCGCATCACACAACAGTGTCAGGACGACTGTGCCGCACGTCAGACATACCTGTGATTACCCTTACAAACACTGATCTTTCCTTCCACACGCTCCTTAGTGCACCCCGGACCTTAGCCTCTTATTTCACACTTAGACGCACCTCAGCCACCATCACTACATCCGCTGCCAGGTACCTAAACTCCACTTCCTCCAGTTTATCCTCATTTAAACTACTTTGTTTCGCTCATGTGCTGCACCTTGATTTTGTTCACATTGACGAAGCATCATTCTTCCACACACTACCCCGCACCCTGACATCATCCTGTGGAGTTTCTGTAGTATACAACTAAAGCCTTGACCCCTGCAGATAGCACCCGACTCGCATCTTGAGCATCCCACCCTCGGCATCATTAAGTCCCACCCCACACCTCTCCAAGACCCTCTCATTTACCTCCTTCACCGTCCCGTCCATTAACAGATTGAATAAACATAGTAACATCTCACTGTTTTGACACAGACCCAGCTTCTCCGGGAACCACTCACCCTCCTCCCCTCCTACATGCACACACGTCTTACTCTCCTGGTAAAAAGTCCTTTCTTCATTTAGTAGCTTTACTCCCTCACTTCAGGTTCATAGCACCTTCCACAGGGAACTTCTATCAACCCAGTCATAGGTCCTCTCATGACCTAAAAGTACCACATACAGAATCCCTCTTTTTTTCCATAGATTTGCCCCACACATTCTTGGGAGAAAACTCCTGGTCCACCCGCCCTTCACTCCTGAAGCCACATTGCCCCTTCCCATATATTTTGTGCATGTTATAACTCTCTCATACACCTTAACAGATATATTTCACTAACTTATACTTCTTTAGTTAGAGCATTCATATTTGTCTCCCTTCCCCGTACACAAGTGCACAGTGCTTGCATTTTGCCAGTCCTCTGACACTTCACATTGGGCCATAAAAACTTCGAATAACCTGACTAACCAGCCAGCAGCACTGTCACCCCCACTTCTTGAGACGCTCGGCTGCAGTCCTATCCATTCCTGCCGCTTTGTCGCATTTCAACTTAGGAAGGCTTCTACAACTTCTCTTTTCACCCTAACATTCGCCGTCTCTCTCTCTCTCTCTCTCTCTCTCTCTCTCTCTCTCTCTCTCTCTCTCTCTCTCTCTCTCTCTCTCTCTCTGCGCTTGCCACCTTGTCTCACTCACACACACCACCTGTGTGCCACATTCTCTTCTAACACATTCAGCAGTCCTTCAAAATACTCTCTTCATTCTTACATCGTAAGTTACTTTTTACCTTTTCCTATACCCTGTCTTTGTTGCCCCCTTCCAAAAGCAGGATCTTTTTCAATGATGATATTAATAATGATAATAGTAGTAATAATGATAATAATTATGATAATGATAGATTATTATTAATATTATGATACTAATGAAAGAATCCATTCATTCATTCATTCATTGATCAGTCTAGAGCATCCAATATATTTCAGAGGCATTGTCCATGAGTCCATTTGGGAAACTTGATTTAGATGATTGGAGTCTGTACTTCTTTTTACAGAGAAAAATTTTGGGTCGTTAAGTCCATCTTCGTAATGCTTGTTTCTCAGTAATGGAATAAGAATTTGTTGCGCTTCTCTGAATTCGTGTTAGGCTAACCTGCCTCACTACACCATTCGTTTCGAATGAGGACGTTGGAGGAGGGAGTGAGGACGTTGGGATGAGGAAGTGGTGTCGTGGAGGTCGGTGGGTTCGTTGGAGAGGTGGGTAAGGGTGTAGCATGGGCGACTCATCCTTACAGTTAGGGAGGTTGGGGTTGGCTGAGGACATCAGGAGCACAGGACCAGCAGTTGAGAAAGAGCGAAAACCATAAGAGCCAGGAAGACGTATGGAGGAGCAGGAAGAAATGCCGGAACATCATCAGCAGTAGCAGGCAATGGAAAAGCAGTAGTGGGCACAGCAGCAGTGCGAGAGGGGGAAGGCAGTAGCAGACAGAGAGTTACCGGCGAAAGTAGGAGCAGGGCCTGCAGAAGGAGGTCCGGGCAAGCTTTTGCAGACGAGGGTTGGTGGAAGAAAACATGAGCTGGGAGAGGAGCAGGTGAGGGAGCAGCAGGAACAGGGGCGGAGGTAGTGGATACAGCAGAAAGACGAGCAGGGTCAGGGAGGAGGAGGGGAAGAGAGACAGCAGCAACATGCAGTAGAAAGCAGAAGCAAAAAGGAAAAGGATATATTGGATGGATACTCAGGAACCGAAACATTGAGGAGGAGGTATGTGGAGGTGAGAGAAGAGAAATTAAAAGGAAGACTGTTAGAAGTAAAGGGGAAGAGAAGGCATGAGAAAAGAGTTGGTGAGACTTGAGGTCAGATGTAAAGAGAGAGCAGGAGGAGGAGGAAGAGGAGATGCAAGTGATTATAACTTAAGTTTTCTCTCTTGACTCAGTTTCCTGGAGGAAGTTGTAATGAAGGGAGGGACGACGAGATCCTGGACCGGAAGGGACATAGTACTAGCTGGGAGAGGAGATGGTGGACCGGAGGGGACATGGTGGCTAGGGAGAGGACGAGATGCGGGACCGGAGAGGACGTAGTGCTGGAGGGGAGGAGGAGGTGGTGGACCGGAGGGGACGTAATGCTGGCTGGGAGAGGAGAGAGTGATGGACCGGACAGGACCCGGTGCAGGTTGTGAGGGGTGTAAGAGGCAGTGGACCGGAGGGGACGTAGTGCTGGCGGGAAGAGGAGAAGGAAGTGATGGACCGTAAGGGACATGATGCTCGCTTGAGAGAAGACGAGATGGTAGGCTAGGGGGAAGAGGGTACGAAGCGGTGCCTGGGGAAAGGACGAGGCAGGGAACTGGAGGGAACGAGATGGTGACTGTTGAGAATGCATATGGGTTGGTGTTGGGAGGAAGACACGGTAGCCTGGAAGAGAGAAGACTCGTGAGATCTTTTGTAAGGTTGGTCAGAGAAGGTGTTTAGTCCAGCTTGGTAACATCCTCATTTCTCGAGGGTGGCTCTTGAAGAGCCAGCCCTGAGGGGTTTGTTTGTGAGGCGCGACTCCTGAGGTGTTTGGTGTGAGAAGGATTTGTGTGTGTTGTTTGTGAAACACTGTTTGTAAAGTGTCGTTAGAGATGATGTGTTTTTGAAATGCCTTTTTCCACCCCAAGATGATTTCTTGATCCTCGTACCTGTAGGTTGTTTGTAACGAGTTCTTTAAGACGTTCAGAGTTGAGAGAATCTCAATACGTGGATTTGTCAGATGTATATCTTGGATTAACATAAGCCAAGCGTGAGAGATGGTTTCTTGAGAATCATTTGTGAAGTTTTTCAGGCAGTAGGAGAGGACTGCTTGTGAGGGATGGTTTGTGAATCGTGGTTATGTGTAACTGTTATTGTCAAGGATTGTTTATGAAGTTGCTTGTGGATTTTTTTTTTTTAAAGGTCGTATGTCAGGGGGATCATTTGTGAGCGGGTGGTCGGAGAAGATGGTGTGTGTGTGTGTGTGTGTGTGTGTTTGTGTGTGTGTGTGTGTGTGTGTGTGTAGGATGATTCGTCAAGGATGATTGTGTCTAGGATCATTTGTGTGGGATTGTGTGTTAGGAATGTTTGTGGAGGACTGTTTGCAGGGTCTTGTGGAAGTAGGGATGGCATGTTAAGGGTCGTTGTGCAAGGCCGTGTGTAAGCAACGATGGTACGTTAGAGGTGGTGTGTTAAGTACCATTCAGGGGATGTTTCTGCATTATTGCAAGTTATTTTTTTTTTTTTTCTCAAAGCCATCTGTGAAGATTTTTTTTCCGATCATTCCACAGTGATTTGATCTATTTATACCTTGTCTTAGGGGTGGTTTACGTTATTTCTTACTTTGTTGCGAGGGTAGTGAACAACGTGGTCAGCCAAGAATGAGAAATCTGTAGTCTTTACGCTCTCCTGGAATGAGATATGAAGGACGTCTGGAGTTATGTAAGTGACACGTTATGCCGACGGAAAGGCCGAACTGGAAAGGAAATTAAGAAAAGGGACAGAAATGGGTGAGATGAGCAAAGTTGGGAGGTAAATATAGTGGGGAAATTGAGGAATCTGTACAAGAGATCCATGATTAGATATAGATAGGTCAGCGAAGATGGGAAGTAGAAGTGAGTTCTGAATAGATGGAGATGAATCAGCCAAGTTAAGCTCAAGACCAACTGATTACTGAGATGATTGGTTGAGAAAGTGGTTGGGAGGATGAGAAATATGTGGGAGGAGCAAGACATGAGGGAATTTGCAGGAGAGTGAAGTCTGCACAGTAGGGAGGACTCTGGAGAGCCAAGGTTATCAATCTTGTTCATATGTTTGTTCCTCTGGTTTCCGTACCTTAACCACGATCGTTTACCGGGTCATTGTTTACTGTGTGCCCTGCCCTCCTTTCCTATTTAGGTTCAGCTTCCTCCATCCATTCCCTCCTTCCCGCCTCCGTCGTCTCCTCTCCCCACACTTCGTGCGGCTCTTCTCCCTCCCCTCTGTGTGGAAGTGTTTCGCTTGTTGCTGCTGCTGCTGCACCCTCCTCATCATGCACCACTCTGTCCACTGCTCTTCAGCAGTCCTCCCTCGCCCTCCTTTAAGTTTCGCTCCTCCTCCTGTTCCTCTTCCTTCTCCTCTTACTGTACCTGTTTTCCTTCTGTGACTCCTACTCTGCCTTCTTCTTTCTCCTCGTCCTCAACCTTCCCCACAGTTCGTATTGCAAGGGTCAGAATGTGTAGATTCTCACGGGACTTTGGGAGTAACGCGTTGCTGACGAGACTAACAACATGTTTTTGTCTGCCACAAGTTGGTGACCGGTTCAGCAACATGTTGCCACCACACACCACACACACACACACACACACACACACACACACACACACACACACACACACACACACACACACACACCTACCTCCACAGGTACAACACACCCTCGATGTTGTCTGCCCTCACCAGAAAATAATGTATGGAATGGAAAATGAAATGGTTCAGGTGCCACAGCCTGACCAGCTGCGAACCATTCATACTTTTTTTCTCTAAATCTTTGTGTTGCCGCATTTACGTGCCCTCCCCTCCTCCTCAGTATTCTTTGTGTTCCCATCTCTCACAACTCTCTCCTCCCTCACATAGTTCCTTCCTCGTTCTTTTCTCCCTAGGCCTACTCTCCCTCCTCCCTTTATCCTCTCTGCTCCATTTCTTTCGTCTTTCCCAGTCTCTTTCTTCGTTAGTTTCCCCTTTCTTCCTATCTCTCCTCTACCCTCCATTTTTATTCCCCCCTCTCCCTTTTCCCTCCTCCTCAACGCCCTCCTTTCTATCTGTACCCCCTCCCTTGACGTCTCTCACCCCCTCCCTTCCATCTTCAGCCCCTCTGTCTCCGTCTCCAGTCCCCCTCCCTTTCCGTTTCCCGCCCCTCCCTCTCCGTCTCCTCCCCCTCCCTACCGTGTCCCCCTCGCCCCAGCAGAGGCAGCCAAGGTGCTGGCAGCGTCCTGGTCGGAGACTCTGTGAGGGGAGGAGATGAATGCGAGATGAGGTTATTATTATAGGTTATTATTGGGGTTATTACGAGCGTTATTAGTTACCAAATTGGAGCCATTCTAGCAAGGTAATGAGGAGGAAGAAATGGCTTGCTGGAATGGCGGCGGGGATCCATTATTTTCCTCCTTAAAGGGTTCGCCTGGGGATGTCTTAATGTTTAATGATTCCCTGGAATGATACCAGGAATGATATCATTAAGACCATTATTCCGACGGCGCTGGAGGGCCCACAGGCCTTTTTTGTGCGCCGCTATTAATTTGAGAGACTTGTGGGAGTCCCCGAAGATTTTTAAGTGGAGGAAACGAGGATTAGGAACCGGGATGTAGGCGCGGCTTCCCTGGCCAGCATCTTGGTGAATATATTTGCATGTAATCTTCTTTTCTTGTTTATTGCAGCCTAGAGGAAGGGGATTCGGGGGGAGAGGAGTACATCTTGCCCACGTGTCGGTGCCCTGCGTCGGTCAGTCTGTCTGTCTGTCTGTGATGTTTCCTCGTTTCGTGGATGTGTCTTTACGTTTGTGTCTGTGTATGGGTCGCCCTTTGTGTTGTCTCGAGTGTTTGTGAAGTCGAGGGAATGTTTTGTGTTGTTACTGTTGTGTTTGTCTTGGTGGGTTCTTCGTGTGCACACACCAGGTTAACTGCCTTATTAGCTAAAGTCCACCTCACCACTTGGTCATCTTCCTATTGAATAGTGTGTCTTAAGTAACTGCTGTGTGACTTTTTTTTTTTTGTCAAGTTTTTGTCTCGATCAGTATCGATTGTTTTTATTTTTGTACATGAGATTGTGTCTGCAGTGAGACACATTTTCCTGTTGTTGTTAATCGTCTGTGTAACACGAGTCTTTCTTGCTTGACTTTTTTTCTTTGTTGTCTGTGGTATGTGTACAGTGTCCTTCGTGGCCATGCGTATCTCAGGTGGCTGCTGCGGTCCTGGCTGTAGCGGTGAGGTTGATGAAGCGACTGGAATATTGTTTGAGTTCTTGTGTATCTGTGAGATGTCTGCCCGGGTCCCACCTTGCTGGGGACTCGCTGAACTTCGTGACTCCAGATGCCGGACGTCCATAACCGGTGGTCGCCAAGTGTAATTTCATTCATGTCTTACCGGGTGGTGGTTTGGCAAGGTATTGACTCTCGGTGGTTTGGCATGGTATTCACTGACGCCCCATCGACCATCAGTCCTCCTGTCACTGGATCAAGATCGTGATAACACACACCTTGCAGGATTTAATCCTTGCTCTGTTTTTCGTGTCGTCCAGCGGCGTTACTTGCAGAATCCCTCTTGTGGAATGTCCTCGAAGAAGACTACGAGTTTCCCCCCTGAGACTTTTGCTAATAAGACTGTGTCACTTACGGATCAGTGCCAGCTCTTGCCTGCAGCACTTCCCAAACAACTATAGACAACGAACTTGAAGCGTGTATCCTATGACTCTCGACAGTCCTTTGACTCTTGACGGTGGAGGACCTCATCTTAGGCTGTTCTGGACCCACCTGCTCCCTCGTAGGTTTGGTCCAGTCGGTCAGTCTTGTGTCCGTCTCCTCAACCTTGTAACGTAGACGGTCACACTCACACACCCCCCCGTGTTGTCACACACACACACACGTCACGCTACATTCCCTGTACAGAATCTTGTTCAGGGTTGGTTAAACAACAGAGAAGAAAAAAAATTAGGAAGCATTTGCCCCAGCACTCCCCAAGTAGTAAGTCTCTCTCTCTCTCTCTCTCTCTCTCTCTCTCTCTCTCTCTCTCTCTCTCTCTCTCTCTCTCTCTCTCTCTCTCTCATCCCCTCTACTTGTCCCACTCTCTGCCACCAACCGCGCGGGTATTTTTCCAGCTTTTCAAATCCTCATTGGCGTGGCCTCGGTAAAGGGACGCCAGCCATTGATCTTATTCACCAAAACTCCTAAAAAATGAAGAAGAATGAAAGGTGCGTTAGTTGTTCACACGGGAGCTGGGGAAGGTTACACGTTGCTGGGGCAGTAATGGTGTTGGGAGAGGCAAGGGGCAGGGAGTAGAGGTTAGCGTAGGGGGTAGCTGGGATGGTTGACGGAGGTAGTGGTGATTGGTGAGGACAAAATGGGATTGGGATGGTGGTTTAGTGGTTAGTGTAGGTGAGGAAGTGGTGTTTTGTGCAGGTTGGAGCAGTGGTTGTAGGTGGGTAGGTTACATGGGAAGGACAGATGACAGTAGACCTGATGGTCTGTCACGAGGATATGTGCTGGAGGACAACACTAGTCACCCACATCACAACGTCAGTAAGGAGACACGGAAGTATAAGCAGACCCTGGCTCCTCCTTACCCACTGCTCCACCCTGCACGTCAGCCGGCTTGAAAATAGCTGTTGTGGAACACCATATCGTATGGAGAGAATATACGGACTTGGAAATTCCGTTGGAAAGTGCGAATGAAAAGCATGTTCTGATTTACTTCCAGCCGATGGATACGCTCAGGAAGAGACCCTCATCTGAGAAGAAAAAAATGGGAATACGTGGGTATTATATTGTCCTTAAACAGGTTAATCCACTAATGATCAATATTAAAGTATTGCCAAGCTGCGATTTACATGTACTGATAGTCCTTATCGTGACATCATATACTGATAGTTTATTCCAATGTATGATAACTAATGATAAAGGAAAACATTTCCCCTCCCTCGTCAGTGTCGCATCTCCTTCCATATCGCTACTCCTGGTTGTTGCATTTCTGAGTGAAGAAACTGCCTGTAGTTATGCCGTCCAGTATTCTGGACACTGTTACGTTTCATCAACGTCTTTGCTTTCTGAGAAAATGTTATTTCAAATTTCTTGGTTGTTTCTTCATTAGGTTTGTTCCTGACGGAAGGAATTGATTTTCTTGCTCTTCTATGTATTCCTTCCTTTTTCTTCGTTTTTGATGAACTTTGGACACCAGGATAGAGCAGTGGAAGGAGGGAACAGTGGCTGGGGAAGGGAAGTGGGCTGGTGGTGATGGGGTTAGTGGTGGTGGTTGGAGAGGTGGCAGTCATGGTCGGGAAGAGGAGGTAGTGGTGGTAGGTCTTGAGAGAAAAGAATAGTGGTGGTGGGTGGAGTAGGGCACACTAGAAGTGATGGTGTTGGGGGGGAGGGGTTAATGGGATTGGTTTGAGGCGATGGGGACAGTAATAGTTGCGATAGGGACAGTGGTGATGGTTGGAGCGGTTGGGGAGTAATGTGGCTGGGGAGAGGTAGTTTTGTCTACGGTGGGGGGAATGGGTGATAGTCGTTGAGGAGGATGACGTGTTGGTGATTGAGATAGAAGGTTGTGTTGGTGGTTGGGGAGAAAGTATTAGTGATGGTGAGAGGTGGTGGTGGTGTGAGGGGAGGGAGGTTTAGGGAAACAAGCGATGGTGCTTAAGAGGAGGAAGGGGAGGAAGAATAGTAGTGACAAGGGGAGGAAGGAAGGGGGAAGTAACCAGAGGGGGGGGGGCGGAAGGTACGTGGAAGTGAAGGGGGAGAGTATGAGGGCTGGAAGAGGAGGGAAGTGAACAAAAGCAATGGGAGATAAGATGGGCGGGTGATGCTGGCGGGGAAGGGGAGAAAAGGACAAAGAAGAGAAAAATAGGAATCCCAGTAGCAGCCGAAGATGATGGGTAAAGCAACGCCATTCGATGATAGAGTGAACAGGAGAGGATAAGAGGCCGTAAGCAGTGGCCACGGTAAAGGTGGGAGGCGTAAGAACTGACGATAGAAGAGGCGGAGAGAGAGGGAGGCAGGGCCAGTGTAGGGGAGGATGAACTGGGAGAGTGAGGGAGAGAGCGGAGAATGAGAGAAGTGAGAGACAATGGGATTAAAAGTGAGAGGAAGGGAAGGATGGGAAAGACAGTAGTGCCAGTTGGCCACGAAGGACACAGAGGGAAGAAGGTGGAAGAGTGGAGTGAAGGTGAGGTGGAGCTGATGTATGGTAGGTGGTGAAGGTGAGGTGGAGTTGGTGTGTGGCAGGTGCTGCACGTGGAATGAAGATGAGGTACAGCTGATGTATGGCAGGTGGTGCACGTGGAATGAAGATGAGGTACAGCTGATGTGTGGCAGGTGGTGCACGGAGAATGAAGATGAGGTACAGCTGATGTGTGGCAGGTGGTGCACGTGGAATGAAGATGAGGTACAGCTGATATGTGGCAGGTGGTGCACGTAGAATGAAGATGAGGTACAGCTGATGTATGGCAGGTGGTGCACGTAGAATGAAGATGAGGTGGAGTTGGTGTGTGGCAGGTGGTGTACGATCACATACACACACCACGCACTACTCACCAGCATTAACATCATACATAACCATAACATGTCTGATTTTTGCTTATAAAACCTCATTAAACTTTGCTAATTACTGTGTCATTACAACTCTAATTACTTCATTATATTATTAACATTTAATACGAGTTTTATTCCGTGTGGATAATGCTAGGATTTATTGTGTGTGTGTGTGTGTGTGTGTGTGTGTGTGTGTGTGTGTGTGTGTGTGTGTGTTCCATATTAAAGTAACTTCTTGGCTGGACAGCTGACGTAAGGCAGGATTTTCAAATTATTGATGATTTGGAACATGTATGCTGACTGTGCTCGGTTATTATCCAGACCAAAATGTACTGAAATGTACAAATTGCACAAAGACTTAAGTGTGTTTTGTACGCCACCTTCACTCGGTTATTTTCTACCAGCGGCCTCCTATTATTGGGGACAAGATAGCGCTATAAATACGACGCGGACGATGATGAGATACATATATCTGAAAATATAGTTTATAGACACTTGCAGGAAGATAACGGTAGATATATTGTTATATAGACACGTTGTAGGCTCGGAGAAGGGAGGGGGTGGGGACAGACGTGACAGTTGTTATGGAGCAGTGTGTGTGTGTGTGTGTGTGTGTGTGTGTGTGTGTTGGACTCCACGAACAACATAGTTATCCCATCGGTACTTTTAGGGATCCTATGAAGCCTCCCTGTATCAATCTGTGTAGAAATTGGTTAGGGAAATAGTGATAAGTACAGAAATTGGTTTGGCAAATAGTGGTGGTTACAGAAATTGGTTGGGGAAATAGTGGTGGTAACAGAAATTGGTTGGGGAAATAGTGGAGTACAGAAATTGGTTAAGCAAATAGTGGTGATTACAGAAATTGGTTGGGGAAATAGTGGTGGTTACAGAAATTGGTTTGGTAAATAGTGGTGATTACAGAAATTGGTTTAGCAAATAGTGATGGTTACAGAAATTGGTTTGGCAGATAGTGGTGGTTACACAAATTGGTTTGGTAAATAGTGGTGAGTCCAGGTACTGGTTTAGCAAATAGTGGTGATTAAAAAAAATTGGTTTCACAAATTTTGTGAGTACAAAAAGACATTCATAACCAACACAGACGAACTGCATCTCGCGTATGAAGTGTTATATACTGTGTATATTACACACACACACACACACACACACACACACACACACACACACACACACACACACACACACACACACTGGGCACGTGTTGCTTTGCCAGTATTTCAAGTCATTCCCTGAGGAGACACCTGTCATCCCCAGTGTGGTTCTGGGGGATGGAGTACACAGATGTAAACATCATAACTTCTGGATAGTTTGCCAGTTCATGGCGTCGCGTCTTGCGTCACTAGAGTTACGTCGCTTGGAGGCTCAAGCCAGCGTTGACCAGCAGCGTCATCACTTGCGACTTAGTGAGACCTACATTCGTATTTTGAACTGTCAGGTGATAAGCTTAATGTTACGTCGTCAGCTGTTCTGTGTCTAGCAGTGTCGTCAGCTGATAGTTTTACGTCGTCAGCTGGTCTGGATCTTCTGCCGTCAGCTGGTAATTGTTTTACGTCGTCAGCTGGTCTGCATCTTCTGCCGTCAGCTGGTAATTGTTTTACGTCGTCAGCTGGTCTGCATCTTCTGCCGTCAGCTGATAATTGTTTTGCGTCGTCAGCTGGTCTGCATCTTCTGCCGTCAGCTGATAATTGTTTTACGTCGTCAGCTGGTCTGCATCTTCTGCCGTCAGCTGGTAATTGTTTTACGTCGTCAGCTGGTCTGCATCTTCTGCCGTCAGCTGATAATTGTTTTGCGTCGTCAGCTGGTCTGCATCTTCTGCCGTCAGCTGATAATTGTTTTACGTCGTCAGCTGGTCTGCATCTTCTGCCATCAGCTGTTCTGTGTCTAGCAGTGTCGTCAGCTGATAATTGTTTTACGTCGTCAGCTGGTCTGGATCTTCTGCCGTCAGCAGATAATTGTTTTGCGTCGTCAGCTGGTCTGGATCTCCTGCCGTCAGGTGATAATTGTTTTACGTCGTCAGCTGGTCTGCATCTTCTGCCGTCAGCTGGTATCTATCGTAAGTCGTCAGCTGATAAGTGTTTGTACGTTGTCACCAGTTCTGCATCTTGAGTTGTTAGCTGATGTTGTTTTGTGTCGTCAGCTGATTGTTACTCTCACGTGACCACTATTCCGTATCATAAGTTCTCAAAAAAATTTTGACGATCGTGCGTGTATCGTAACATGCAAATCACTATATCGTGCGTGGATCAGTTTACGAAATATTATGGTCCTCACCTGGCCAGCCAGGAATATATCTGGTGAAACTGTTACAGTCATTCGCTGCATTTAACTTAAGTTTCGCTCTTATTAAACTTAAGTTCATTTAAGTTCACTCGCACTAAACATGAGGTCAACAAAGTTCATTCCTATCGGATTTCGGTCCGCTCAAGTTCACTCACATTAAACTTAGGTTCACTAGCATCATACTGAGGTACACTTACTTCTCTTGTTTCTTCGTTCTTCTGCGGTCGTGTTGTACACAGCCATTCTTATATATATATATATATATATATATATATATATATATATATATATATATATATATATATATATATATATATATATATTGTCACTCGGTATTTTATATGTTCTTTGATTCGCTTTTCACACGACACTCGCGGTAGTTTCTTGCAGAAGATGTGGAGAGAAATGAGACGGTGCCCTGAAAAGTGTGGTTGAGGTGATCACTCGAGAGAGAGAGAGAGAGAGAGAGAGAGAGAGAGAGAGAGAGAGAGAGAGAGAGAGAGAGAATTCTGTGGATGAGATGGCGTTGAGTAAGTGAGAGCGCGTTGAGAGTGAGGGAGAGGTGAGAGGTGTGAGCATGGCGGGATTAACCAGGTGGTGGTGGGACGGGGCTCACCAGCACATCCTAAGACTCGGTGATTGAAGGGGCTGCTGCCAGAGGTGCCTGAATCAATTTAATGTGTTTGGGGAGCCATTGGCCAGGGTGGGTACCGCTGCTGCTGGGTAGAACCCGTCGCCTCACGTCTGCCAGACATCCAGGTCTTAGAGTATCTTGGTCATGATAACCTCGCTCAAAATATGGATCGTTTAACACTACTGTTGCATGAGGCATGGGTATCGTAATTACTGTTGTTGATAAGACGTTAGATTAGGGTGTCATGGTGTCTTTTAGTATCGTGACTTTGATAATTGATTCTTACGATTTAGGATCGTGAAAATCTGAGAAGTTCATGGTTTACGAGTATCGTAAAGTGATAATTGTATTGGAACCTATTCATGGATATTTACGAGACTGTGCATTTTGCTTAAAAAGTTGGAGGTAGTAATGTGGATGCCTTGCTTTCGCAAATACTCTATAATACTCTAGTTCAATGATGATAGTAGTTAGATCTTAGATTTCGGGGAATTTGATAGATTTTGAAGTTTACGAATCAGGCTGTCGTAAAAAGTGAAGCAGATACAGCCGAGGTGTTCCATTACTGAACGTGCAGGCACACATGATGTGCTGGGCTGGCTGGGTGAGGGAACTGAGGGAGAGAGAGAGAGGCAGAGGCTGGCTTACATCTCATTTCTGGTCGAGAGGCAAACTCGCAATATTTTTAGGAGCTGTTAAGTTTGCAACCAACCTGCCGTGCGTCTACCACTAACAGGGAATTATTTCCAAAAGTCTGGCTACACACACACACACACACACACACACACACACACACACACTTATGAAAACTGATGAAAACCTAGGTCAGATGTGATAACTTCTAACCCGTTTATTGGTTGGATGGTTGTTGGTTCGTTGGGTTTAACGACCAAGCGACCTATGAGGAAGGTCGTTAGGCCTGCAGACCCCATTTTGCTGTTATATGCTCTTGTTTAGAATACTTTCTTGTTCTGTTATGAAATAGTAGTTATTTTAACTAGAAGACGCTAATGCAGTATTGTATATGGTTGTTATTGCATGAATTAAGTTTCATATTTCATATTATGAATCACATCATCTTGATAAGTTCTATGTCTTTAAGAAATCACCTTATTGATCAAGTCGGGTTTGGTAGAAGTTAACAGAGTTTTTGTGTCAAAAGTTTGTCCTTTGTTGATACAAAATTCAGATAAGTTTTTCCTGTGTGTTGTATATTATGATGAATAAGTGTTTGTTAGGATTGTGTTGTAGTGTGGCAGAAGGTGAGTGAGTGAGGGTATGTCCAGTAATAAGCTGGTCGCAAACACAACAGTTGCCAAATATTTCGTTTGCTTGATTATGTAAAACTAAAAAAATTCAATCGAATGCTAAGGAATAGTGAAGATGCTTATTATCATTTTGGTTTATATCATTTAGGGATCTCTAAAAAAATAAACAAAAAAGAATCAATGATTTATTCACTGCCAGAAGATTTCTTACTTCCATGGGATAAGTCTTCATCTGGTGACCAAATACCGACAAGAAATATTTACCTTCGTATGAGATTTTTTTGGTGTGTGTGTGTGTGTGTGCGCGCGCGCCTCTAGCGCCATGTGTTTGTGTGTGGGGGGGGGGGAGGTCTTCCTCTAGCGCCGTGCGAAAGAGAAAATTGAGAAATAGTCATATGCAGTGCGTATTGTAGTTCGCCTTTGCGAAATACAAGGAGGAGCCGCTGTGCTACACTTTCTCCATCCGAGGGCAGTGTTCGTGACCACACACTGGTTAGGTTACATCCAGGTGGACCTCGGAACCCCACTCTCTTGATACATAGTTACGTAACCTCACAGGCAGATGCCCTGAGCGCTTCGGCATCCCACGACGAGAAGTAGGTCGCCCAGCCTTCCATATCACCCCCACACCCCCCACAGGCGAACTTACACAGTGACTAGAGATGACCTGTATTGTGATTCGTAACAGTGATGCGCGCGCGCGCGCGCACACACACACACACACACACACACACACACACACACACACACACACACACACACACACACACACACATTCTCCCCCTATCCTTCCCTCCTTCCACCTCTCCCATTTTCCCTCCTCTTCCCTTTCCTCCCGTCCTGCCCACCCTCTCCTCTCCCACCAACCCATCCTTTTCTCTGGGCCTGACGGTTCACAGCCCCGCCCCGCCCGGCCCGGCCATCCCCCCCCCCCCCCCTTCCTGGTTCACATGTGTCTATTCTCTTCCCTAAAATATGGAAAGCTTGACATAAAGTTCACACGGGTAAAAGGGCCAACAGGTAAAAAAAGATAATCCAGGTAAGAAGGACCAGTAAAAGGGGGCAACCGGTTGGTACCAGTTGCCAGAGGTTACCGTTATTCTCGTTTTTTTTTTTTTTCTTTCTTTCCTTTGGTCATTTTCGAGTTTGTTGGTGAGCTTAATGACGGAATATTTTGTTTTATTAGAATTCTAAAGTATCTCGCGGTTTCCCCTGGTGAAATTTGTGATTGTTTTTTTGTATCAATGTGAGAGAAATTCAGGAGGGTTAATGCTGTCGTTTGTGGGTTGCCAGATGTCGAGGGGATGTGTGGTGTTGTCCCGGGCAGCCCTGCGGGGCTTTGATTCCAGGCAATAAGGGGGAAACCCTGACCGGATGCTGGGGAAGCAGGCCCTGTGAAGGGCCTTGATGCTGCTGCTGCTGCTGGGGAGGGGCGGGGGGGAAGAGATTACTGCTTATTACCAGATGTTACCAGAACTTGGGATTCAATTGGAGATGCAGAACGAATGTTCGTTAATTAAAAATTAAAAAGTTCATTATGATCATTATCCCAGTAATGATGTTGTAGACGAGGTGGTTGTCGTTGTAGATGTGACCAGGATAAACTCCGTTCAGGACATGTTTTGAATATTAATTTTTGTTTTCTTTTTCCAGGTGAGTTGAGGCGACACGTTGACCCGGGCAGTCTGACCTGACCTCAGGTAAGTGTTGGTGGTCGTCACGTGATCCAGTGCGGGTCACTTCTGACCTCCACAGAAGACAGTGGAGTGCGTGAGTCTGCCACTCCCTCCTGGGGTTGTCTACACCCTCAGAATCCGCAGTGAGCGGGAGGAGGGAAGTGCCTGATTGTGGGGAGGGTTGTGATTGTGTCACCTGTGTGTGGGGAGGGTTGTGATTGTGTCACCTGTGTGTGGGGAGGGTTGTGATTGTGTCACCTGTGTGTGTGGGAGGGAAGTGTGTCAGATGCTTCATCTGGAATTGAAAATATTTTCTGCACTTTGTGTACAGGGATTGTGATCAAGTATTCGGGATGCTTCATGTTAAGTTCATGGGGTTAATCCATTGTTTTTCTTTCCCTTTAATGATATTAACAACTGTGTGGTACGTAAAAAGTATAACTTAAGTAAATACTGTTATATAATACTTAGTGGAACAGGTCACCTGTTAGTTCTGGGGCCTCCCTGACTGACGGCTGGCTAGCTGTGTGAATATGTCGGATGTGGCCGTGATGCTTTCCCTCCCTGACACGAGGGTCGAGGGAGGAGGACATGTTGCGCCGCCGCCTCTATCATTAGCACTCGAAAAGAAAAATTAATTTACCATCAGATAACATGGGTTTATCGGGCGGCCAATCATCGCGCGCCTCTGATGTCTCTCGTCTGGTAATGAGGTTTTCATTGGTGGCAGTGTTGGATGTTTGTATTGTTGTGTAGCCTACCCAGAACAACACCACCACCACTGGCCACCATTCTCCCTTACTTGCCCTCCACACTCATCACCACATACTGACCCCCTTGTCCCCGCTCTTTCCACGACGTCACTCTCACTACCCCTAACACTCCCTCTCTCTCACCACCCCCCAACACTCCCTCACTCTCACCACCCCCCAACACTCCCTCACTCTCACTACCCCCCAACACTCCCTCACTCACCACCCCCAACACTCCCTCTCTCTCACCACCCCCAACACTCCCTCACTCTCACCACCCCCCAACACTCCCTCACTCTCACCACCCCCAACACTCCCTCACTCTCACCACCCCCCAACACTCCCTCACTCTCACCACCCCCAACACTCCCTCACTCTCACCACCCCCCAACACTCCCTCACTCTCACCACCCCCCAACACTCCCTCACTCTCACTACCCCCCAACACTCCCTCACTCTCACCACCCCCCAACACTCCCTCACGCACTGCCACCGCCAACACCTCCCCAGCTTCCTTCCTCCAGCTCATTACACAGGGATTACAGGAATGACAGTCATTCCATGTATTTTATTTTCCATAAACGTCAACACCATGCGACCTTCGTTTGACATTTTGATCGACCATTGATAACATTCTCTCTGTACTCGGTTCTTCATCTCCGTACATCATCCAAGCCTTCACTTGGTTGATTCTGGTGTTCTGTCATATTTTATGGTTTGTCACTTGCTGTTTGCCTCTCCATACACAGTTCAGTTACTGCCTGTTTATCGGTTATCTATTACTGTGGCAGAGCAGTGTTTCGTAAGTTGAGAGCTTGCAGTTATGTTTAACGTAGGCGAAATTGAATCAGGTTGTGTGCCACTGTTGTTGTGGGTACAAGAACGCCGATAACAGTGAGTTACTCTGTTGTGAGGGTCAAGTTTGATGAACGGGATAAGTCAGGGTGAGTTACATAGCTCATAGTGTGTTGTACCTGCAGTATGAAGAGCCGTAGTGTGAACACATGCATAGACGGGCATACATGAGACAAACACACACACACACACACACACACACACACACGCGCGCGCGCGCGCAAGCTAGCATAGGCCGTTGCCTTCGGGGTCTAACAACCCGTTTCTTGCTGTTTGTACCATCCCTGAAGGAGGTTGTATGTACAGGGTGTGTCTTTGTATGGCAGGTCCTGTATCCCCCTGGTACAACACTACTCCCAGACCAGCCAGTCTCAACATGTTCCTCCAGTCTGTCTCCAGCTGCAGGACTCCTCTGTGTAGCCTTGTCTCTTGTCATCATTACCAGCCGTGGTGTGGAGTCTTGCTATGTCCAGATAGGATTAAGTCCCCACCGTCTGACGCGCCCCCAAGATGGCAACACTGCTAATGCCAAAACCGGTGCTAGCTAGTCAGCCAATCAGAATTATTTTATTTTTTTTATGTTATTTACTGGAGGGACAATTGTAGCAGCTTTAACCGGCGTCCATTGTGGAGATATCATGGAGCCAGGGACAGAATGGTCCGCGAGGGGGAAAAAAAGAGAAAAAAGCTGCTAGATTGAGCATTGTTACAACTCCTTTTGTCAGTAGAGTGCAGTGTCTCCCCTTTCCCCTGCCCGGCTCATACATTACGTTATTTACCGAGTGAAAAATGTATTTAAAAAAAAAAATGTAGATGGATGAGATTATTATTTTCTCTTGGTTGAATCTGGAATGGAAGGGGGAGATTCCTGGGTTGTGAGAGCGAGAGCCGCTCCCTCCGCTCCACTGGGATGGGTTCTAGATTTTCTTGTGGCGGTTGCGTAATGAGGAGTGAAGAGGTGGGGTTTGTGCGAACAGGTGGTGCAGGAAGCAGGTCTGGTCACTCACGAGAAGTTGGTTGGTGCTTCACTTAGAGCTGCCGCCGCACGAAAACCCAAAGCTCTACTGAAAGATGCGGCTCTGTGATAAGCTGATGATGTACGAAAAGCTGGGTTTTCACGATTAGCTTGTGCTTCACGAAACCCTAGTGCTTCACGAAACCCTGGTGCTTCACGAAACCCTGGTTGCTTCACGAAACCCTGGTTGCTTCACGAAATCCTGGTGATACATGAAACCCTGGTGCTTCATGAAACCCTGGTTGCTTCACGAAACACTGGTGCTTCACGAAACCCTGGTGCTTCATGAAACCCTGGTTGCTTCACGAAACACTGGTGCTTCACGAAACCCTGGTGCTTCATGAAACCCTGGTTGCTTCACGAAACCCTGGTGCTTCACGAAACCCTGGTGCTTCATGAAACACTGGTGCTTCACGAAACCCTGGTGCTTCATGAAAAGGCAGAGTTTGCGAACAGAATGGTTTTGAGCGAAACGATGAGATTCGCTTAACGTTAGTTGTGTTCTTTTGATGCAGTACCAGTTGCTGTTGCTATCTAGTTCCCTGACCCACTCTCTCTCTCACACACACACACACACACACACACACACACACACGAATACTATTTCTCTCTTAATTGAATGTTGTAAATATGATATTGCTGAAATGCTCAGTAGGGTAATCTTCAGTAATCATTAAGGTAATCTTCAGTCAGTAACCTTCAACAAACTCTTCTCTAATCCAACCACAATTTCATTCGTTAGTTATATTACCCTGGCAACACTGTTGGTGGTGGTGACCGCTGGATGTGTCGTGTCCTTAAAGGCATAAGTCAGTGACTGTAATCAAAAGTCGGAAGATAATAACCCGAGTTCATTTTATTCTTGAAGCCTAAATCGTGGGGGACCATAAATATTGATCTCATTATATTGTCGTGGCCATAACTTCATCTGTGTAAAACTTGCGACTGAATCAAGGCCTAGGGGGAAAAAATGGCAATATATCTGGGTGGGTTAGGGGGTGAAGGGGGGATGGGGGAGAATCGATAGCGAACGCGATAGAGAAATATATTAAATTGCACATTGGGGAGACGTGCGGGCCTTCCCCTGGCCTGGGCCCCCCTTTTTTTTTTTTATCATTATTGATCGCATCTGTAACATTAAACATTGAGGCCCAGCTTAATGCATATCCTCTTTATCTTAGATATTTCTCTGATATACGGTGTTGCTGCGGATGGTTTATCCAGATAGGAATTATTTGGTTTAACTCAGACGTGCCAGTGTGAAGTTAGGTTTTAGCTCAGATGGTACCAGTATGTTGCCGGGTTTAGCTCAGATGGTACTACTATGTCGCTGGTTTTAGCTCAGACGTACCAGTATGTAGCTGGATTTAGCTCTTTAGCGCCAAGATGTAGCTGGATCTTGCTCCATTATGCTAAGATATAGCTGAGTTTAGGTCAGACGTACCAGGATGTAGCTGGGTTTAGCTGACAAGTTGTATACTAGTAGACGATTTGCTGACTGTAGTTTGGGGAGTACCAGTGTGTGGTTAGGTTTACACCGGGTTTGTGTCAATATGCATCTTGGTTTACTGTAGACTATAACCGGATACGGTCGGGTTTACCTCATGGTCTTAGCTTATATATATATATATATATATATATATATATATATATATATATATATATATATATATGTATATATATATATATATATATATATATATATATATATATATATATATATATATATATATATATTATCCCTGGGGATAGGGGAGAAGGGGTCTGGAAATCCTCCTCTCTAGTTTTGACTTCCAAAAGAAGGAACAGAAAAGAGGGCCAAGTGAGTATTTTCCCTCTTAGGCTCAGTCCTCTGTGCTTAACGCTACCTCGCTAATGCGGGAAATGGCGAATATGTATGGGAAAAAAAAAAAATATATATATATATATATACGAATAAAGTGCATATGAACGCCCACCTTCATAGAACATACAAACCTCCAACAGCCAGGATCGAACCCGGGACCCCTGTGCAAGAGGCAGGCATGCTAACCGCTAGGCTATGGGACTGTATAATAGGAAACAACTATTCGAAATACTAAGTACTCGAATACCCTTCGTCTCCCCGTTGCTCACCATTGTGAGACGAAGGGTATTCGAGTACTTAGTATTTCGAATAGTTGTTTCCTGTTATACAGTCCCATAGCCTGCCTCTTGCACAGGGGTCCCGGGTTCGATCCTGGCTGTTGGAGGTTTGTATGATATATATATATATATATATATATATATATATATATATATATATATATATATATATATATATATATATATATAGTGACCCACATGGTGCGAGCAAATCATCCCGGATGAAAGGAAAAAATGGGTGTGAAGAGGAATGATGAAATTAACCAGAGCTCCCCAGGTGTCTGGAGACCTGATTCCTACATGTAGTAGAGTCATAGGAGGAGGGGAAGGACGAGAGAAGGGAGGGAGTTCTACAGCTCCGTTGCTCCAGGGTAGAAGGAGGTATCATAACGGTCAAGCCTCATGTGGCTGGTCTCGTAAATAAACTGTGGGAAGCAGCAGCCAGACTCTCACGGGTTCAAGGTGGCTACGATATAGCTTGGTTGAGTACGTGGTATGCCAGTTTGTTGTCAGGTTTAGCTCCATGTTTTAACATTCTATATCGTGGTTCATCTACACCTGAGTGTGGAGTTCGATTTATCGCAGGTGCTATATCATTCAATAGCTTCCTATAGATTACCTATATAACGGTATGTAATTTGGCTGTCATGTTGTAACGATGAAAATCTTGGACTAGCTTAGATTTTTCTACCAACATAAAGTTTACTTTATATATTGGGTAATCATATATCATTATAGAGGAAAGGTTAACGCGTGTAATCTACCAATATATAATTCTTCAACGTGGTTTGAATTATCGCGTTTAAAGTTTTGTTATATTACTCTGGGATTTTGATTATCTTAATTTCTGTTAAATGTTAGATACGGTATAGATTTTTTTTGTTTACCTTCGGATGATGTTTTATGATCGTAACATTAACCAGCCATGTTTGTTGTCTACCGTAATCTAACCTTAACCTAAGCAGCCTGTACACCACCCTAACCTAACCTAACCTAACCTAACCTGACCTAACCTTAACCTAAGCAGCCTGAACACCACCCTACCCTACCCTACCTTACCCTAACCTAACCTAACCTAACCAAAATTCATAGTTATGTCGTAGTAATGTTCGATACTGATTTTTATTTATCTGTTTATCTATTTTCACTTTAACCTTAAGCTGAGTCATTTTACAGTAACGGGAGCAAAGCAGGTTTATAAATTTCCCATTTTATTATTTCTATTTTGCTAAGCGTATGATGATGATAATCTGGATAACTGAATATGTAGGATAATTTTCTTATATATTGATGGACATTAATTTTGTTTCGTCGTAAAACGTCAGTGAGTTTTGGGTGATTGTTTTCCTTAATATTAAATTTTGTAAGTTGTTTTATGTACAGTAATACTGGATGTTATTGACACGTTCATTCTTAGTAGAAATACTTGGTTGAATCTGTTGTATTTGGTACTGAATTATCATACATAGTGTACTTCCTTCACACCAGCCAACACTGTGTGTGTGTGCTTGTCTTACGTTTTTGTATACCAGACGTAATGTATGTTTTGTGTAGAACTTTTAACTCGTGTACTTTTTTTTTCTAATTTACGCTGACTCATTTACTGTGTGTGTGTGGGTGTGTGTGCTTGTATTAGCTTGTACATTTGTTCGTGCGTTACGTATTGCTTGTACGTGGGACGTTATTCCCCCCATATATGCTTCACGATCAGGCATGTCGACACGGGCCATAATGTTAAATGCTCGGTACATAGGGAACTGTGTGTGTGTGTGTGTGTGTGGTGTGTGTGTGTGTGTGTGTGTAAGCAGGGGATCTGTCGGCTGGGTTATAGCGCCATGTGTGTTGAAACCTGACTCATACGAGCCTTTGGTGACTGAGAACCTACCACAGGATTGACGGACCTGCTGATGGTCTTCCTGGCTGGTTTACACACAAAACGCAAGTGTGGTGAAGGTTCTTTTGAACTCCAGCGTCTGGTTCTCTTAGCCAGCCATACGGAAGTGTATCTGGTGAAGGGTTTGGAAGATTCAAAGCATTGGAAAGTGATGGCCACATGGACGAAACAGTAGATAACCAAGATTGCCTCAGTCCTTCAAGTGGTGGCGACCCAAGGTAGCGCTGGACGAGGTGATGAGAACTACCCGTGACCCAGGGTGGCGGCGTCTGAGCTGGACCAGGAAGGTGGTGTGACCAGGTGATGATGGTGGTATGTAATAGCTGGTGCTGGCACTTCGTGACGTACCGTGACAATCCGTGACAGTCGGCCATAGAGGTAGTGTGGGACAGTGATACTGGCCTCTGATGACCTAGGGTCGTTCACCCTTCATGACCTGGGCCGGGTCATGAAGGGTGAAGGAGTGTTGTAGGTGTATGGTCCAGCTGGCCTGGCAACAACAGAAGGGAAACAAACATTCCTCAGTTCGAATGCACCTCAGATCTTCCCTTCATCTCTTGTCCATCTTCCCTTCTCTATCATTGTTACTTACTCTCACCTCATCTCTTCTGTACCAGACGTAATCCCTCCCTCCTGCCTCGTGGGTTCTGTTGCCTATCCCGAAGTCTTACCAAGTTACTTCCTTTTTGCCACGATCAGCGGCCATGTTCATGTTACGTGCTGTGGCACAGAGGGATTACAGTGGTCACAGAGGGGTCTTTGTCTGAACCCTAGTGAGCTGATACTTATCACATTGTATGTTAGAAAAGAATGATTCATTACTTGAACTCGAGACTCGAATATTAGATACGATGTCAAAATTTTAGTTATCTCTTTTGTCAGTAAGGCGCTGCTATGCCATGTTTTGGTTGGGCTTGTTTAAACTTCTCTACAAGATTCACCATTTCCGATAAGGGAAGACATAGGGCTCTATTGTGTGTCCATATCTCTACCCACATACTATGTTGATCACACGATGAACATTTTCAGAGAAGTAAAGCACCAGTAATACCTTTAGACTAGCATTAATCTAGTTATGACATCTTGTTCTGATTTAGTCTACTGATGGTGTTACTGTACACATGTTTATTTGATACCTTTTTTATATTCATGATAGAAAATGGACCAACTAGTGACTCCTTACTGTCTCCTGCTTGCCTTCGTATATGTCAAGTTCTTTTATGATCGCAGGTTTGTAAAACGTATTTGACAACACAGTGTTGTGTTCAACGGCTTTTGTATCCAATGCTGGTCTGGCCGAGGTATCAACTCCTTTGTGCCTTTTCGAATCCTGTGTTAAAAGGAGTCCACAACAGTGTGACTTGACCGCAGCCTCCCTTATCCGCCACACCTCATCTTTCCCCACGCCTCCTCCTCCTCCTCCTCCTCCCACATAACCCCATGATGGTTCTCGATGACCCCAAGATGTTGGCGGATACCCAAGATATATCTTAGATGTCTTTAAGTTGAAGGAAGATACCCCTAAATCGGTCCCGGATATCCTTACATCCGGACCTGGGTAGTCCCTCGGTGACTCCTGCTAATTTATATGTGATCACTATAAATCCAAGTTGACACTGGAGAGCCGGAATGGACCTTTGACCCTCTGTGACCTTTTTGGCTTCTGGACTTCCGGAAGTTCAGGTAGTCGGCGCGAACGAAACAGCTTAGGGCTGTTCATAGTAATTGTCTCGTTAGAATGTCCCCATAACTGTCTCTCTGTTTTTCATGTCTCTGTCTCTTCGTGAATCTGTGCAGCAAGACTCGAGTCTGTGTCGCGAGACTTTACAGACTGTATAGCGAGACTTATGAGTCTGTATCGCGTGATTTCTTAGTCAGTGTTCCGAAACTTCAGAGTCTGTATCTCGAGTCACCCATGGGTTTGTCTCGGGGTTGTGTGTGTTAAGTGTGTCTTGCGAGTGTGTCGATATACTTCATGTGACTCGGGTTCCTGTGTTTCCCAAGTGTCTCTCGAGTTCGCCTGCATCCCAGGTGTCTCTGTCGGGGGGAGTTTATCCTGAGTGTGTATCTTGGGCATCTCTTGAGTATCTCGTTGATGTATCTCTGTACATAGTCATGCGGAAGGAGAGAGAGAGAGAGAGAGAGAGAGAGAGAGAGAGAGAGAGAGAGAGAGAGAGAGAGAGAGAGAATACGTTTATTGCCACGAGGGAGGTAGGTCCAGCACGGGAGTTGCCTCGGAGGAGGCCCTCACTTTGAAGTCACAGAGAGGATAAGAAGACCCTCATGTTAGTTGCCACAGGGGAGGTGAGACCGACATCATGTCATTCCCCACAGGGGGCGTAACGAGACTATGCTATTAGTTGCCACAGGGAGTGTAGCGAGGCCCTTATGTTAGTTGCCACTGGGAAGGCATGAAGTACCTCTGGTCTGACCCAATGGGGACTTGGCCTCCAGAAGCAGTACACGATACGGGTTCCTCCAGTGGTCCGGGAGGCCCCTGGGTCTGTTCCCATCCTCCTGTGATTCATGTCCAGTGGCTCTAGGTGTGAAAATTATGAAAATGGGCCCAATATTCTGTCGCTGGCGGGGGCCCCAACTGCCTCCCAATTAGGGACCTTCAGTCATTGGAACCAATCGCAATTTCCACAATAACTGGCAGGCCGGGTCGTGCCACTCTTTTGTCGCCACACATATTCACTTCTTTATGGGATTGGAACCATTGCTACCAACCCGTAAGGCGCCGATTGTCACAGTAGACCTTCCCCGCTCTGTTGTGCCCGGGTCACGGGCCTGCTGCGGGGAGGGGAGGCGTGGGGAGGGGAGGTGAGACGTAGGGAGGGCTCTGGGGAGGTGAGGTGAGGTGTAGGGAGGAGAGTTGTGGGGAGGATAGGTGAGGCGTGAGGGAGAGTAGTTGGGAGGTGAGGTAAGGCGTGTCCTGGGGAGTCAGCATAGGGTATGGGAAGGAGGGGTAAGAGATGAAGGGAGTAGAGCCAAGGGTTCTGAGGAAGGTGAGGGCAGGTGGGAGGAGGGAACCCACTGGCAATATTCCCTCCTGTTTTGTCTCTTGGTTTTCCCAGGTTGTCGCAGTATTGAAAAAATATTTCCGGACTGTAACTCTGAATTAGATATTCGTGAAGGATTATGTGAAGTGGTTGAAACTCCCCAGCCTGGTAGCCATATGGAAAGCAGGGTTACTAAAGTCCCCCATTTGGAAGTGTTCTTAGTGTACTTTGCTATCTTTGCCGACGGTGACACTTGGAATAAATTCATACATTGTTTCATGTTTTTATTTTGTGTTTCCTTTTCTCTGACGTATGAAAAAGGAACTAGATCGCGATCGTGTTGTATCCGTGCTGCTCTACATGATACATTCCGGGAGGTTGATAATTGGGGCTGTTGGCCGACGCTGGCAACCCCTGCCGCACCCCAGCCTGGTAACAATGCTTTATCTTTGTGTGACCAAAATACCAGTTTTCACGTAAAGAAAGGGGGAGGGGATGCCCGCTCGGATTTGATGAAAAGGCGGCAAGATTGTATAAAAATGTTAAAAAAGAGGGAAGAATGGGGTGGGCATGGGTCAGATGTCACGTGTTCCCTTCCCAACCTCTTTTACAGCGCATTTGTACCCCGCTGTACCTACTGTATTCCCCGTCCGCTGTAGTGCTGGTCGGTTGTAGTTTGCCTATACACTTCGTACTGTTGTGGCCTACATCGCCCGTGCACGGTAGGTGATAGTGGCCAGCCTCGGGTAAAGGGGTGTGTGTGGCCTGGGGTGGCCATGTGGTCCACCTTGGGCCAGCGTTTTAACGGTAAGCCGAGCAGTGTGGGGCTCGACCCCCGACCCTGGGATTCTGGGATTATTTAATGCACTTCAGTCCCAGTTTCTCATGGATTTTTTTTTTTTCTCTCTTTTCTCCCACTGGGATCATTTTTTGGGCCAGGTTGGAGTGAAGGCCTGGGCGGAGCGTTGGAATTCTTCACTTGGAACATTCATTTTTTTTTTCTTCTTAACCTCCCCATGGAACTTGGGGCGTTATGTTGATGGATTTTTAGAAGCAGCTTCCAATACCCTTGAAAATTTTAGCCATATTGGAACTATTTCATCCCCCTCCTCCTCCTCCTCCCCCTCCTCCTCCTCCTCCTCCTCCTCCTCCTCCTCCTCCTCGGTGAATTTGATGGAAGGACAGAATTATCGGATAGGTTATGTACGTCATTATGGACCGGTATACGCGATGGGTTGTGTACGTCATTATGGACCGGTATTACGTGATGGGTTGTGTACGTCATTATGGACCGGGATGTACGTGATGGGCTGTGTACGTCATTATGGACCGGGATGTACGTGATAGGTTGTGTTCGTAATAGGCTGTGTAGGTCATTATGGATTGGTGTACACGTTGGGAGGACGACACACGCACGGAGAGGAGGGAGAGACACCCACACACGTCATGGTGTCGACTGATAATGATAGCTGACCACATGATGCCTGGTGCACGTACGTCTTCTTGTGTATGTGTGCACCCTGACCTGAGCTGGTCTGCCTCAGCTGTATTGTCATCACACGGCCACTTCCATTCCTCCTCCTGACCACAATTGTTCTCTCTCTCTCTCTCTCTCTCTCTCTCTCTCTCTCTCTCTCTCTCTCTCTCTCTCTCTCTCTCTCTCTCTCTCTCTCTCTCTCTCTCCTCCCTCCATGGTTGCTTCTTCACCACCTCAGTGCTCGGCCTCTTCCTTCCTTTAGTTATCGCCATTGATCGTAATCTCTCTCACTCTGCATTTTCGCATATCTGTCATTGTCTCAATGTCTCTAATATTCATCATGATCTCTGTCATATATATATTTTTTTAATGAGTTATGCCATATTTCTATATTTCCATTAGCCATAGATCATCACGGCGTGTTCCTCTCTCTCCCCGTTTATCATCTCTCCTCTTTCACCTCACATTCCCTCCCTCACCTCACCTTTCTTTCCCCTGCCTATGGTTGCCTCTCCTCCCTCCACCCCACACGCTTTCCTCCAGTACCCCGTTCCCACAAGATTCTGGGTAGAATAGAAACTGATAGAGTTTCCCTTCCCTTTTTTATGCCCAACCCTCCCCTCCCCCATTTTTCTCACCGAATTTTCCCCGGTATGTTTTGGGACACTTCCATGGAAAATGTTCCCATCAGTGTAGGGGCGATGAGGCCTGCCCACCGGACGTCTGTTAGGCCAAGCGGGACCCTACTGCAGGTGACGTCGGCGGCAGAGGCCCTCTTGAGGAAGGTTTTGACGGTAGGTGCTTCCCGTTACGAGATCTTCTCGGGACAGAGGTACATACACACTCCTGGAAGAAGCGTTGACGGAGAGGGTGTTCTTGCCGGAGTCCTTAACCTTAGGGGCCCTTTCATGGTAGGTGTTGGAGGCAGGAGCCATTCGAGGCGGGGATGGGCGGTGGGGGGACTGGACCGCAGAGGATGTCGACGACTTGGTGTCTCTTGCAAGAGTGCGTCAGCGATACGGGTCCTCCTGCAGAGTGTATTGACGTTAGAATCCCTCCTGTAGAACGCTCGTTCGTAGGGGCTCCAGTGGAAGGCGTTGACGACAAGGACTCTCATGCAGACGGAGTGCGACTGTCATTGTGAATAAGAATGAAGAAGAGAAAACACACAAGGACAGTTAATAAGAAATTTGGACTGTAACGCGAAAAATAACTCGGTGTTATGTGAAGAAAATATACATATTTGTATGTGTATATAGATGGTGTTTCATGAGAATTGTACCTTTAGAAATGAGCATTAAGAATTCGCAGTTGTGCCGACATCGTGAGCTACAGATGCAAAAATTGACCAGTTGAAACAAACGTTTTAGCGTTGAAATTACTTGCGAATTAATAAGAGTACCAAAGTAAGAATACCAATGCTAGAAATTCATTTTTTTTTTTTTTTTTTTTTTTTTTTTTTTTTTGTAATTCCTACTTCGTTTGTGATGCCTGTTGTATAAGGACATGAGTGTATGGTTGTACAGAAATGTGGTGGGTGGTCACAGTGAGGCGACCAAGGTAACATCAGAGAGAAAGGAACGGAAAGAGACGACATTTGTCACATGACACCGGACGAACCTGAAGAATGGTAGCGGACTGAGGAAGGGGATGGTGTCTGACTGAGGAAGGGGATGGTGTCTGACTGAGGAAGGGGATGGTGACGGACTGAGGAAGGGGATGATGACGGACTGAGGAAGGGGATGGTGACGGACTGAGGAAGGGGATGATGACGGACTGAGGAAGGGGATGGTGACGGACTGAGGAAGGGGATGATGACGGACTGAGGAAGGGGATGGTGTCTGACTGAGGAAGGGGATGGTGACGGACTGAGGAAGGGGATGGTGACGGACTGAGGAAGGGGATGGTGACGGACTGAGGAAGGGGATGATGACGGACTGAGGAAGGGGATGGTGACGGACTGAGGAAGGGGATGATGACGGACTGAGGAAGGGGATGGTGTCTGACTGAGGAAGGGGATGGTGACGGACTGAGGAAGGGGATGGTGACGGACTGAGGAAGGGGATGATGTCTGACTGAGGAAGGGGATGATGACGGACTGAGGAAGGGGATGATGACGGACTGAGGAAGAGGAAGGGAATGATGGCAACTTAGAAAAAGGACTAGTGATGGACTAGAAGGGGTGCTGCTGATGGCGAGATGCTGTAAGAACAATAACAGTTTTACCTGAATCCGAAGAAAATGTTTGAACTAAGAAATTCAGCAAGAGTAACGAAGATGTGATATTCGTGTTCCTAGGAGGTGAAGAGCATCGCTTAAATACGACCCTGAGCATAACTGTACGACCCTTGAGCATGAGGGTACGACCCTTAACTACGATATGGCCTGACCTCAAACCTGACTCTTGATAGGGTCAGTTCCAGAGCTAAGCCACCACTGTCCAAGTCGTCTTGGGTGATAAACCACTGAAACGAGAGAAGCAGATATACATCGAAATAAGAAATGGGAAACCGAACCAGTTGACACTGACGAAAAACTGACAAGAAAATGAAGGTTGATATGAATTTTATGATTGTCAGTCTGAGTATTGAGGCTGGAGGACGACTTTTCCAAAGGGCACGGGCGATGGAAGATGACACTGAAAGAAAAGTGTTGATTGTTTACACGTGAACCGTAGAATCACTGGAAATATAGAAAACGTAGGAAATAATGGCGAAGAAAGAAAGTTATCACAATAAACGTGATGAAATGAATGAAGGAATCTGTGGAAGACGGAGAATGAAGTGGGGATAAACTTGAAAAAGGAAGATAATAGAAACCTGAAGACTTGTAGCGGAAACCATGATAACTGTAGGATAGAGAGAGAGAGAGAGAGAGAGAGAGAGAGAGAGAGAGAGAGAGAGAGAGAGAGAGAGAAAGAGAGAGAGAGAGAGAGAGAGAGAGAGAGAGAGAGAATCCTTGTATAGACCAGGGGTGGCTGGCCCTCACTGCAACCACAAGACGAACTCAAGGAGCCACAGTGACCTGGGGAGGAAAGCAAGGTGAACCAGGAAGAAAATGAACCATTAGAAGACATAGAAAAGGGAAGCTCGTGTTGGGGAGGACAACCCATAGGAAGGGACGGGACGCAGCGGGAGGGCAAGAAAACGACCCATGGTAAGGAATGGAAGATGTAGGAGGAGGAGGATCATCATTGCCAGACCCTCTTACATGATCAGCCCCAAGCGCCTGCCTCCTGACACCTACCTCCCTGTATCTTTACCCTCTCTCTCTCTCTCTCTCTCTCTCTCTCTCTCTCTCTCTATATATATATATATATATATATATATATATATATATATATATATATACATTATTATTATTATTTTATTATCATTATTTAATATATACACATCAAATATATAAATATATAAATTTCATGTGTTACCGTGTTTGATGGCTTGTGTTTTCAAATAAATGTACACCACGTTGGAGAAACAGTTTAGCTTCCTTTAGCTGTATATTTTTGCTTTTCATACCTCTGCATGTAAATCTAGTTCAACGACAAATGCTTTGACTCACAATGTCTCATTTTATGGATATCTATTCTATATACATCCACTCCAACATATATCACTATTGATCAATTCTCCATATTTTTCAATTCGCCATTTCCCATACACTGTACGTTAAACAACACGCCTTTTTATGATCACCACTCTCCCTTCCTTTCTTCTTTCGAAAATCAACTACACAAAACAAATTTCCAAACGTCATTTCCAGCACTCCGCTCCCCTCCTTTAGCTCCTTCCGACCCACGCTGAATACCATGAATTGTAACTTTCCCTCCTATCCCGGATTATTTTATGAATATATGTATCTAACTATCCATCACTATATATATATATTATAAATATTAATCGTGTCCTGTCCCATGATCTCCCTGTTATGTGACCTGCGAGTAAATTCACCTTCGAGAACGTTGGTTACGACTCGTCAAAGACTCACTCAAAGAGTCCACATCTCCTGTGTAGGAGCCATCTTCCAAGTCTTAAAGAAAGTCCGGATATTAGCCCAGAAGTCTGATTATTATTATATATATTCAATATATATATATCATTATATACACTGTGAGAAAATAGTGAGCACGTTCCAAGATGATATGCGTCCAGGCTAGGACTAATAAGCGGCTATACCAATTGGATATCATAATGATGAAAAATTTTAGAAGCTCATCGGGCCTGACTTCATGAGGTGTAATGCTGCATGAATAAACGAATTGGCATGTGGTATACCGGGAACAAGTGACTTCAATGCCCAGAACCAGAGCATAAGCTTCATACTGCAAGTTTTCCAGGCCTCTGATTGTAGCCCTGTAGAATCCGTCCAAACAATAAACAGTTATTATTATTATTATTATTATTATTATTATTATTATTATTATTATTATTATTAGATCTTTACCGAGGATATAGCTTCGTCGTGTTTAGGGTCAAAATTTATTTAACGTATCTTTATTTATGATATATAAAGGTTCGTAAGATACCTATGCATAGATATCTTCTAACTTTTTCAGGTCGGAATTTGAAAAAATTCCTATGGTTATTTCTGATTATATATATATATATATATATATATATATATATATATATATATATATATAATATGAGTGGTGTGTGTGTGTGTGTGTGTGTGTTTTCAAATTAGAATGTACACATGTTTGGGAGGTAAAAGTTTTAGCGTTCCTTTAGGTCAGTGTATATATTGTTTGATGTTAGTTATAGCTACTGGATGAAATCTTAGGTTCTAAAGACGTGGTGACGGTCACGAAGTGTTTTATTTTATGGAGTATATATATATATATATATATATATATATATATATATATATATATATATATATATATATATGATTTTTTTTTCATACTATTCGCCATTTCCCGCGATAGCGAGGTAGCGTTAAGAACAGAGAACTGGGCCTTTGAGGGAATATCCTCACCTGGCCCCCTTCTCTGTTCCTTCTTTTGGAAAATTAAAAAAAAAAGTAATGAGAGGGGAGGATTTCCAGCCCCCCCGCTCCCTCTCCTTTTAGTCGCCTTCTACGACACGCAGGGAATACGTGGGAAGTATTCTTTCTCCCCTATCCCCGGGGATGATATATATATATATATATATATATATATATATATATATATATATATATATATTAGAGAGTGTGTGTCTGTGCCATTGAATTCTTCCTGTTTATGGTGACGCTGCGAGTGAAAATTCACCTTAGGCGAGAATGTATCGTTGGGATTACGATCTCATCAAAGAACTCACTCCAAAAGAGTCCACATCTCCCTGCTGCTAGAAGTAGCGCATCTTTCGGCTGAAGTAGTCTTAAAGAAAATTGTCCTGAGTAATATTAAGATTCCCTCATAGAAAATGGTCCTGGAGTTATATATATATATATATATATATATATATATATATATATATATATATATATATATATTTATATACACGTGTGTGGAGAAAATGAGTGAGGCACGATTGACGAAGAGGATATATGTGTCAGAGGTGGAGGGGACAAGGAGAAGCGGGAGACCAAATTGGAGATAGAAGGATGGAATGAAAAAGATTTTGAGCGATCGGGGCCTGAACATACAGGAGGGTGAGATGCGTGCAAGGAGTAGAGTGAATTGGAACGATGTGGTATACCGGGGTCGAAGTGCTATCAATGGACTGAACCAGAGCATATGAGGCGTCTGGGGTAAACCATGGAAAGGTTTGTCGGGCCTGGATGTGGATAGGGAGCTGTGGTTTCGGTGCAATACACATGACAGCTAGGGACTGAGTGTGAATGAATGTGGCCTTTTTTGTCTGTATTCCTGGCGCTACCTCGCTGAAGCAGGGGATAGTAGCGATGCTGTTTTCCTGTGGGGCGCGGTAGCGACATGAGTGGATGAAGGCAAGCGAGTATGAATATGTACATGTGCATGTATGTAATGTATGCGTATGTGCGTGTATATGTATGTATATGTTGATATGTATATGTATGCATATGTGCGTATGTGGGCGTTTATATATATATATATGTGTGTGTGTGTGTGTGTGTGTGTGTGTGTATCTGAGTGGATGGGTCATTCTTCGTCTGTTTACTGGTGCTACCTCGCTGACGCGGGAAACAGCGATTATTTATATATATATATATATATATATATATATATATATATATATATATATATATATATATATATATAATTGAAGGGCGAATAATTCTTGGCCTGATTTAGACAAGGTGAAAAAGAGGGGGGAAACGTAGGAGGCACACACAACATTGCGAGGCGATATTAAACTTTGTAAAACTTAGATTCTTGCCACAAAGGCCCAATCTCATCCTTTCTGAACATGTCCCAAGTCTAGCGGGGCCTCCCTCGCCCTCCTCTATAGCTTCTCAAGTCACAGCTGATCAATAAACTTTCTCAAGTTGTGACTCTGAGATATGATGTAATTTGGTGTGTCCTTCGTACGCCCGCCCTCCTGCCTCCTCCTCCTCCTCCTGCCGCTGCCGAGCCCTTCCCCTGCACCTCCTCCCAGTGCCGTCCTTACCGGCCGGGTTGTTAATGTAGGCCTCTGGTCCCGGTACGTGGTCGTTGAGGAGCAGTGGTTGTGTTGTCAGGTTCCCCTCACAGGCTCTGCCGGTCTTTGTATGTAGCTGGGAGACCGTGGCTTTGGAGGGTTCTGATTCATCTATGTTCTTATTTCAGGTTTGGTCGTGGCTGGATATACTTGATGTGGATTTTGATATATGTTGTTAGTTGGAAAAGGTGAAGTGATTGTGTCTGCACAGGTAACACTGTATGTGTGTGTGTATATATATATATATATATATATATATATATATATATATATATATATATATATATATGTATATATAGTTATTTATTTTCACTATATGGGGAGGGCATTCTACACTCGTGGGGCCGCTGTCTTTTTGAAATTTTTCTACTGTCTTACAACCTTTTAACCTTCTATATGTTGTCCATGTTTACGATTTCATCACTCGGTTTGTTCCCTTCCTCCGCTAGTGTGACACTATGAAAATATTTCTTCATCTTTTCAATCAAGTTTCTTCCTTAGTTTTGTGTTTTGTCCCTGGTTGTTCTGAACGATTCTTTCGAAGATTTTTTTTTTTCGTGTTGGACAAATTTATAGCCTCATTTACTGCAATTGTCTTTTATTCTTGTACCATCTTTGGTGCCCTAACCGACCTTCTCATTTAGTTTGTACTTCTATAAATACATTGACCAAGCTTGTCAAGCATATTCTAGTTTTGTCTGACTGTACGTTGTGAATTGGTTAATAAATATTTGCGGTTTGCGATTCTAGTATTTGCCAGCAAAGAGACTTTCTCCCGTGGTGTCCTCAGCAGATGGGGCTTTGGCGACAGTCAGTACTAGCTATAATGTCGACTCCAAAATCCCTCTCACAGATCCCTGCAGGTTATTTCCGGCTAAATAGTATTCGTATCGAGGTCGTTCACTGTATCCCGTCCTCATTACATTCACCCGGGTTTGATTTCATGAACCATGTTGTTTGTCTAGGTCCCCCTTGTAAGTAGAAGCAATACTTACCACTCTTTGCTTCCATCAGGACCATGACGTCATCTGCAGACATATTCAGCTATGATTCCAATCCTTCCAGCAAGTCGTGTACACAGATCAAGAAGAGCGACGGTCCCAGGACTGAACCTTGCGGCACGCCACTGGTGACCCAAGGTCATTTCGAGAAGGCTCCTCTGATATGTGTCCTTGGTTCCCCTACACTGAGGTAATATTCTGTCCACCGATGGTGTGTGTGATTCCTGCGCTTAACGTACTGTATGGGGAGGGAGTTTTACACTCGTGTCGCCCCATCTCTTCACCATACAGCGTCTTAGATTTCTGTATGCTATCCACGCTGAACATGTGTGTGCGAAAGAGAGACAATGTGAGTTTGCAATGTGTGTATCACTTAAGAGTGTGAAGTGTTTTGTGCCCAGTAAGTGTGATATGGCTGTTATATGACGTGTGTGTGTGTGTGTGTGTGTGTGTGTATCATTATGGTGTGGAGTATAGTGGATGTGTTGCTGAGTGTGGCATGTGTTCAGCTGGGAGTCGTTGTGTGTGTGGCTCTCCGGTAGAGTGCAGCATGTCTTGCTAGGGTGTAGCGTGTGTTGCTCGCCGCCAGAGCGGTGTGCCGGGAGGGCGGGCTTTTGTTCCATAGTTGGTGTTTAGAGTTACGGCTTCGTTAGACCGGGGAGCGCTGTGTTAGCATAAGGCTGCCTTTGTTAGAGTGGGAATGGCTGTGTTTGAGGAAGGACAAGTTTGTTATAGTATGGCTGGCCTCGTTAGTGTGAGAAGAGTTGTGTTGGAGTCAGTGTGAGGAGGGGTGTGTCAGAGGATGCCTGGCTTCGTTAGTGTGAGGAGAGGCGTGATATTGTAAGGTCGGACTCGTTAGTGTGAGGAGAGGTGTGATTAGAGTAAGGTCGGACTCGTTAGTGTGAGGAGAGGTGTGATAGAGTAAGGTCGGCCTCGTTAGTGTGAGTAAAGGTGTGATTAGAGTAAGGTCGACCTCGTTAGTGTGAGGAGAGGTGTGATAGAGTAAGGTCGGCCTCGTTAGTGTGAGGAAAGGTGTGATAGAGTAAGGTCGGCCTCGTTAGTGTGAGGCGGGCCGTGTGGCTCAGTGTGGAGATCATTAGCATCACATTACCTGTTATACTGCAGCCCAGCTCATTATAGGAGGGGGCCTGGTGCCGGGGTCCAGCCACAGTGGTGCTGTAGTGGCCCCAGCCCTTGTGGATGTAGGGGGGTGGGGGCCTACAACCACTGTTGATAAGTTTATTTAATGGTAGTGGGGGACATTGCTTGTAGTGATGATAATGGTAATATTGATGATGATGATAATAATAATGATAATAATAATGATAATAATAATAATGATAATGACAATATTATAATTATTATTATTATTATTATTAATGTCATTATTATTATTATTTGCGATTCAGTAAGTATGAATAGTAAGGGTAAACAAGGCTTCAACTTAAGAGTAAAAATGATCATGACATCTGGTCTCTCACACGGCGAGATGGTGTCAGACGAACAGTATTTACACAGTTATCAAAGGTTGATCCAGATGTCCACAGTGGTTGGGACGGGGCAGTACTTGTACCTCTGTGTCACAGCTCAGCTCACCTGGATGCGATTATGATACCGAATTGCAACTCTGGGACGAGATCTCGCCCATGGCAGGAGTTAACGGTGGCGAGGACGTTGCGGTAATTTCTCTAGTCGCCGGATGGGGTCTGGGTGATGGAGGAAGTCGGAAGGACTGTTGTTCCTAGTGGTCCTTGATAGTGCAAGGAGGACCCGAGGATGATCTTGCATGCTACTGTCTATAACCTTTCTTGTGTAACCCATGTTGTGTGGTGGGTAAGGAGGACCGGATGGTAAAGACATTGGTACGATTGGGAAGAAAGAATGTTCTGGAGATGTTCTGGATCTCAGTTGCAGCAAGTCCAAATGTTTATAGTCTACATTCAGAGGCTGTATAAGGGGGTTTTCTTGGTCGTTAATGTCGTAAGTTTTGCTGTCAAAGCTGACATTAATGGTAGAGCTGTCAGCGTACTGCCATCGAACAGGTGCCTCCATTAAGGTGTCGTTTATAAAGATGGGGAAACACCAAAGGTCTCATCATCTTGCCCTGTGGGACGCCACAGATGAGAGACGAGATCATGGAAGTAGTCCTTTAGAAGCACATTGAGGAAGTCTGGAAGCCATGGAAATGGACTTATCTGCACTGCTGTGTTGGTCTTATTGATGGTTGTGTTAAAGTAGACGTGGTCAAAAGCTTCTTGAAGTTAATGAAGGTGGAAACCACAAAGTCCTTACGTTCTTGTGCGATAGTTATAGTCTTGTAAGTTGACGAGGCAGTGAGTGGTGGAGGAGGTCTTCATATTACCAAATTGTTAAAAGTCTGTACAACTTGCAGTGTCTGTATCAGCCACAATGAAATGCAAAACTTTCGTAGACTTACCTTCAGTTAATGGAAGGAGAAGTCAGTGATGGAACGGAGGGGTTGGGTTTGCTCAGAGGAGACCTTCTTGTATTGTTCCATAGGTAGTGGGTGTAGTAGAGTGTTTTACACTGAGGCTTTGTCAACGTCTGTCAACTTTAGATACATTTGCTGACTCTAAGGGTGATGGCGCTGGAAGGTAGACTGGTAGGTGGGTGGTGGTAAGGTAGGGCAGTCTGTGGTAGATGTTGGCGAAGTGATCGTTACAGAGCTGCTGCTTTGTTGGGGATGTGACTGACGCAGGGCACGGAGGAGGTAGCTGGGTCGTCCAGACCGCTCATCTTTCTGTATGACGCTGACTGAATTAGGACTGTATTCGGTATCATAGTCTGGTAGGGTTATAAAGATTTCTTCGTTGCTCTTATGTCTTAGATTATTTGTTCCAGAGGGCCTTGTTGTGGGCCAGTGTTGTGGTGGCACCTTGGTCTTTCGGTGCTGGACGTGATCCAGGACACGTCGGCCGGGTGTAGCCTTCCAGATTTCTCGAGGGAGAAGCGTTGGTTGGTAGGTATCCGTGGCGGGATTGATGTAATTATCCCATTTAGTTCGTACCTCGTCCAAGCTTAGCAGGTCTGTCCAGGGACACCGGACTCTACAGTGTAGGGCGATTTATATTTGTGTGTTATGGGAAGAGAATTGTAATCTTGTGTTGACCTTTCGTAACTAAATATATTTGCACTGTGTCTTTACCCCGCTACACACACACACACACACACACACACACACACACACACACACACACACACGGTGTAGTGGTTATTGGTTTGACAGAGAAATCTACCTGGGACCGAATGGGTTCGAACTCTGTGAGCGAAAGTCAGCCCACATCCAACCCAGGTGTTTGATTCTTTCCTTGGGGCTGGTCGAGGAATGAGTACCTGGCTTAGGTTGGTGTGTGATTACTGTTTGTGTTGTACGGGAAGAGAGTTTTACACTCGTGTGTGTGTGTGTGTGTGTGTGTGTGTGTGTGTGTGTGTGTGCACATACTGTACATGTGTTCTCTTACTTATCTGCGAGTCACATCTTGCCGTAATGTAATGTGACGATCACTTCCACATTCGCCAGTGGCACGTGTTAACTTCACCACATTATTGTCTTAGTTCAGTTATTTGTCTTTATCTTGAAACGTTCTCTTCCCGACAACTTATCTTGCATATATATGATTAAAAATAAGTGGTTTCAGAAAAAAGAGATGTGAGCGTTATTATATTTTTCTTTGAGATTTTTAGCTTCTAAAATAGGAAGTGAGAGGTTTATGATTGTGTTAGTAATCGTATCTCTGTTGGTAACGTAAAGGGCCAACCTGGTGAAGGGCCAGCTTGGGAAAAGGCCAACCTGGAGGAGGCCAGTCTGAGGAAGGGCTAACCTGGAGGAGGCCAGTCTGGGGAAGGGCCAACCTGGAGGAGGTCAGTCTGGTGAAGGGCCAACCTGGAGGAGGGCCAGTTTGAGGATCTGTTATTGACGTGACTAAATTGAGGAATGACAGTATTGTTTCTGGTCTCCCAGATGATCTGACACTGTCACACTTTTGATATCATTATTATTATTATTATTATTATTATTGTTAGTAGTAGTAGTAGTAGTACTAGTGTTATTGTTGTTGTTATTATTATTATTTTCATTATTGTTATAGTTATTATTATTATTATTATTATTATTATTATTATTATTATTATTATTATTACTTATCATTATTGATATCATCATTAGTTATTATTATCATTGTTATTGCTATTAGTATTATTAGATACTATTATTATTATTGTAATTATTATTATCATTTATCATTTTTATTATTTTTATTATTATATTATTATTATTATTATTATTAATATTGTTATTGTTATTATTATTATTATTATTATTATTATTATTATTATTATTATTATCTTAAGTATTATTATTATAATCCTAATGATAATGGTAGTTATTATTATTGTTATAATCTTATTATTGATTATTATTATAGATATTATCATCATTACAATAATGATAATAATTTTGATATTGATTGATACTATTATCATTTATCATTATTCTAGATTAGCAGTTAATAGGTTGTTTGTATGATCATTTTAAAAGAATAATGAAGGCATTGTAATAATGACAATGATGATGGTGATGGTCATGTTCACTGTGCAGGTTTCATTATACAGACAGTGATGATAACAACAACTACTTTGGTGATCCTCCTACCATAATGTGATCCTTCCCTGACCCTAACTATTTCTCCAGAGCTAATCTCGTCTCTCCCACACTTCCCTGAGGTTTACCCCCTCTCCATATCCAGCCTCTCCTCCTCCCTGCCCCCAGACCTTCGTCTTTATTTCTAGTCACCCATGCAGGACTAACCCATCCCCCTACCACCCCTCCCGCATGTCGTTTTCCTTGTGGGAAAGCCTCTGTAGTCCTCCCTGTACTTTCCCTGTAGCCCCCCTCCCTCTAGTTTCCCCTCTGTCGTCCCTCCCTAAAGTCACGACCTGTAGCCTTCCCCTGCAATCCCTCTAGCCTACACCCGTAGCCTCCTCATAGTCCCTCCCTCTGGCCTTTCATGTTGTCCCTTCCTCTAATCTCCCCATGTGGCCCTCACTTTAGTCTCCCCTATAGTCTCGCCCTCCCTCCCTTCCTCTCTCTACCTGTAGCCTACCCCAATAGCTCCTCCCTCTAGCCTCCCCAGCTGTACCTCCCTCTAGCCTCCCCAGCTGTCGTCCTCTGTGTAGCCTCCCCAGGTCGACAGCAGCGCCACTCACCCTGGCTGGCCGTCTGGCTAACTAATTAAGGGCGCCGGCATGTTGTGCGTATCAACAAAAGAAATTGAATTACCTGCCGTGAATGACATTGATTTGATTACCTGGCCTGGGCGTCATGGTGCCTCCCGTAATGACCTGTCAATCACGGGCGTGCGCGCGCGCACGCCTTATCTGCATCCCGCAGGCGGCCACCATTTTGATAGCCTTCCTTCCCTCCTTAGCTTCCTGCCTGCTACCCAGCTCCTCCTTCACTGGCGAACACGTCTTGCTCTCTGCTTGTCCCTCACTTCCTGATTTTTCTGTCTTGGCTTCTTGAAGCTTGAAGTTTCTTAGCTTCTTGATGCTATTTAAGCTTTAGAGGGTTTTTAACGTCTTAGGCCTTGTTAGCTTCTTGAGGTTTGTTAACTTTTTGAGGCATATTAACTTCTTGAGGCTTTTTAACTTCTTGTGGTTTAATTTGAGGCTTTTTAGCGTCTTGAGTTTTCTTAACTTCTTAATCAAAGCTTGTTAGCTTTTTGAGTCTAGTTAGCTTTTAAAGCCCAGTTTGCTTCTTGAGGTTTGTTGACTTCATGGGCGTTTTAGCTTTTTAAGGCTTGTTAGCTTCTTGAGGCTTGTAAGCTTCTTGAACTCTGTTAGCTTCCTCAGGCTTGTTAACTCCGTGAAGTTATTTATCATTGTAGAGTTTGTTTTGCCTTTTGAGGCTTGTTATCCATCTGGACTGCTTGTTAGCTTCTTGTAGCTTGTTAGCATCTGGTTCATAAACTTTTGTAGTGTTGGTTGTTAGCTCCTCGAGGCAGGTTGTTAGCTTTTTGCTCTAAATCCTTGTTTTTCACCGTCAAAATTTTTTTTTCTTTTTTTGTTTGCATTCAACTTGTGATTAGTTCAACAGAAACATTAACCTTTTTGTTTCATGTTTTATATAATTTTTTGGATCGATCATTATCTCTGTCAGGTTTTGTTAATCGGTATTTCGTCCTTCTGTATGTGCTTGTAGAAGCCTATACTGAGGTGTGTGTGGCAATGGTTGTTCGAGTAAAGGTCTGTTATTCCTCCTTTACTTCGTCCTTCTCCTCCTCCTTCCTTCCCTCACAACATGTCATCCCTCTGATGATGTTTCAAACCGGTCACCATCCAGTGTGTTGGGAAATATTCCGTCAGGTCTGGAGACATGGATCCCACGTCTGTTTCATGAGCCATTTTCTCTCTGTATATCATTTATAACAAATAAGACTCGGCGTAGTTTTGGTCATGCGTTCGTGTGTATTTCGTTAAGTCGGGATACCTCGGTGGGAAATACCGCATTCACGGTACAGATAATAAGCTAAAGGCTCTTGTGTTCACGTCCAGAAATTAAACTGAAGGAACGGATCCCCCCGGCTGCGTCACTGGCGGGAACGTAAACTAATTAAAGCACGAAGGTAAACATGTTTTTCAGCCTGGTATGAACATTCATTAGAGTTATTAACTTTCAATGGAATGAATGTCTCCTGGGGACAGCCAGCTAACTGACGCCATTTTCCTTATTTTGGAGCGTGGGGTGGGGGGCGGTGGCTTAAGGGAGGGGAGGGGAGGGGGGGAGCGCCCCGGCACTACATTAAGAATGCATCGTGGGTTCAGACGAGGGCTGGAGGGTGTGGGGGGGGGGGTCCTCCTCGTACTGCTACTTGGGGAGGAGGAGGGGGATAGGAGGAGGAAGGGTGTGGGGGGGAGGGGGTCCTCGACCAGGAGGAGAGGCGTAAGCTGATGGTGAGGGGGGGGGAAGGGGAGGGAAGTGGCAGGATGAGAGGAAGGGAATGTTGGAGGGGGGAGGGGGGGAGGGGTGATGATTGTGGTTGAGAAGAGGGAAAATAATCCCTGGGGCAAGGACTCATTATCTTAGGTACAGGTTATCATCTGGACTCTTATCTTGGGTACAGGTTATCATCTGGACTCTTATCTTGGGTACAGGTTATCATCTGGACTCTTATCTTGGGTACAGGTTATCATCTGGACTCTTATCTTGGGTACAGGTTATCATCTGGACTCTTGTCAGGTACTGGTTATCATGTGGACTGTTATCTTTGGCGTCTGTCATCATCTAGACTGTTATCTTTGGCATCTGTTATCATCTAGACTGTTATATTAGATGCAGGTTATCATCCGGACTCGTATCTTGGGCACCGGTTATCATAAGGACTGATATCTACGTGACCGGTCATCATCACCCGGACTGATATCTGATGATGATGATGATGATGATGGCAGCAGGTGGTGTGTCTCACTGCCACCGTCACTGTCACCATCATCATCATCTCGTCACTATCATCTTATCAAAGATTACCATTCATTTTTTCAAACCCATCATCATTATCATCGCCACTAGCTCTCACCGTCACTCATATTGCCTTCACATTCATCACCATCCTGGTCATCATTACTTCCATCACTACCCCAGTCCTCACTGTCATCACCATCACTACCCCAGTCCTCATTGTCACTGTCATCACCATCACTACCCCAGTTGTCACTGTCATCACCATCGTCCAGCTCATCACCATATTACATCCTCCTCGATGTCTGCCATCATCACCGCCACTGCCGCATCCATCACTGTCATCACCATCTCTTGTTTCACCATCCTCCCCGCCGGTGAACCCTCATTAATGAGGCATAGCGTCATGCCCCTTTTGTCCCCCTCCACTACCCCAGGTGATTCATGCCTCCTTCGTCAACCAGTTGGACAATAGCTTCGCCCTACTGTGTTAGGGCAGGGCTTCGGGTACACTGACTCGTAGGGGTTGGCTGTGGTCGGGGGTAGGGTGGGGGGGTGGTCTCCTCGTAGGCAGAGCCCCAGTAGAGCTCGTAGAAAGAGCCTCCTCAATCGGTCTCGTACAGACGTGTCCACTAGGTCTAGCAAGTAGGTTCCCAGACCTCGTAGAATGGCTTCCAGTAGGCCTGGAATCTCGTGCCCCAGGTGTAGAACCTGTGCTTCAGTAGGCTCTGGTGAGCTTCACAGCGTAGTGCCCAATTTGGTCTGGAAGACTAGGTACCAGTAGGTCTGGAAGACTAGGTACCAGTAGGTCTGGAAGACTAGGTACCAGTAGGTCTGGAAGACTAGGTACCAGTAGGTCTGGTACAGTAGGTCCTGGTAAGCCTGTGTGGTAGGAATACACGTGAACTTGTCTGCTGCTGTGGGGTACTAGTGATAACATGGCATGGACGGTACCTCTCTTGACTAGGACGGTACCGCCGTTGAGTTCGATGGTACACGTGTCTTAGGAACGATGGCCATCGCGCTGAATGGTTGTACCGTCGTGGTCAAGGTTGCTATGGTCACCTCGAGGATCTTATCGTCCAGTGTCAGCGTCGCGTCGTCTGCTGATGCCGCCCGTCGTCAGTTTTGGGCAAATGGTTACCAGGGCGCCTAGGAACTCCTGTGTGTCAGGACCTGCTGGGTCTCGTGTTTCATCATCTTGCCCGAGGACTAATTATGACGTACAGTAGCAGTGTCAGTTATCTTGCATTGAATGGTAATGTAATCTTCGTTGGTCTGAATGCTTAGGAACTGATGAATCGTTCTCATTCGTCGTGGGTATTGAACATTGACCATTGTAAAAGACGTACATGTTCAGCTGCAGGTCTCCTACTTCCCGTAAAACGTCGGTAAAATAATTTAAGTCAGACTTGCATCCGGCACATGGCGCCGCTCATGAAACATTGCCTCCAGCTTCTCAGGCACACACACATCACCTTGTGGCCTCTTGTTTCCAAGTAGTTCCTCACAGGGTTGAGATGCCCGCCAGGTACTTGGGGTCTTGTATCCCACGGACACTGCCCAGGGAAGTGCAGCCGTGTGGGGTTGTGTATCATTAGGGGAGGATGTGTCTTATGTATCATTAGGGGAGGATGTGCCTTATGTATCATTAGGGGAGGATGTGTCTTATGTATCATTAGGGGAGGATGTGTCTTATGTATCATTAGGGGAGGATGTGTCTTATGTATCATTAGGGGAGGATGTGTCTTATGTATCATTAGGGGAGGATGTGCCTCATGTATCATTAGGGGAGGATGTGCCTCATGTATCATTAGGGGAGGATGTGCCTCATGTATCATTAGGGGAGGATGTGTCTTATGTATCATTAGGGGAGGATGTGTCTTATGTATCATTAGGGAAGGGTGTGTCTTATGTATCATTAGGGGAGGATGTGCCTCATGTATCATTAGGGAAGGGTGTGTCTTATGTATCATTAGGGGATGATGTCTCCTGTGTATCATTAGGGGATGATGTGTCTATGTATCATGACAGCTGGGTCACAGAACACTTAAAGTGAACATGAAAAACGTGAAACACAAAACACTAATAATGAATCTGAAACACAGAGAACACAACACATACATTGAACTGAAACACAGCGGACACAAAACAGTTGTGAACAAGACAAACAACGAAAACAGAACATTGGCAGTGGACATGAAACACGGAGTAAAGAAAATTCACATTGAACATAGAACACAACGGACACAGAATATGAACATGGAATAGTAAATACAGAACACTAGGAGTGAACATGAAACACAGTGAACACAGAACACTAGGAGTGAACATGAAACACAGTGAACACAGAACACTAGGAGTGAACATGAAACACAGTGAACACAGAACACTAGGAGTGAACATGAAACACAGTGAACACAGAACACTAGGAGTGAACATGAAACACAGTGAACACAGAACACTAGGAGTGAACATGAAACACAGTGAACACAGAACACTAGGAGTGAACATGAAACACAGTGAACACAGAACACTAGGAGTGAACATGAAACACAGTGAACACAGAACACTAGGAGTGAACATGAAACACAGTGAACACAGAACACTAGGAGTGAACATGAAACACAGTGAACACAGAACACTAGGAGTGAACATGAAACACAGTGAACACAGAACACTAGGAGTGAACATGAAACACAGTGAACACAGAACACTAGGAGTGAACATGAAACACAGTGAACACAGAACACTAGGAGTGAACATGAAACACAGTGAACACAGAACACTAGGAGTGAACATGAAACACAGTGAACACAGAACACTAGGAGTGAACATGAAACACAGTGAACACAGAACACTAGGAGTGAACATGAAACACAGTGAACACAGAACACTAGGAGTGAACATGAAACACAGTGAACACAGAACACTAGGAGTGAACATGAAACACAGGGAAGATATTCCTCACGAATTGGACAGCGGACATAACTTGAGTGACTTTGCTTGTCTGTTCTGATATAAATTTCCCCACTTGTCGTATCTCTTGCGCCAGCCGCTGACCTTTCTGATTCAAACTCCCGACTTAGTTTGTAGTGGAATAGATCTTCACTGGGATATATACATTCCCACTTAGCTTGCAGTCGACCAGCGTATCACTGGGATGTATGCTCCCTCTTAGCTAGTAAGGCAATTGATTTTCACTGGGATGCATTACTCCCTACATTGCTTGCAGTGAAACAGCTTTTCACCGGGATATACATCTCCACTTAGCTTACAGTGAAATAGCTATTCACCGATCTATACACCACGCATTAGCTTGCCGTAGTATAGCATCTCGCGTAGCTTTACAATCGTTCCTTAGCTTGCACTCGTATAGCATCTTAGCTTTACAGTCGTCACTTAGCTTGCAGTCGTATAGCATCTCACGTAGCTTTACAGTCGTCACTTAGCTTGCAGTCGTATAGCATCTCACGTAGCTTTACAGTCGTCACTTAGCTTGCAGTCGTATAGCATCTCACGTAGCTTTACAGTCGGCACTTAGCTTGCAGTCGTATAGCATCTCACTTAGCTTTACAGTCGTTCCTTAGCTTGCAGTCGTATAGCATCTCACTTAGCTTTACAGCCGTCACTTAGCTTGCAGTCGTATAGCATCTCACGTAGCTTTACAGTCGGCGCTTAGCTTGCAGTCGTATAGCATCTCACGTAGCTTTACAGTCGGCACTTAGCTTGCAGTCGTATAGCATCTCGCGTAGCTTTACAGTCGGCACTTAGCTTGCAGTCGTATAGCATCTCGCGTAGCTTTACAGTCGGCACTTAGCTTGCAGTCATATAGCATCTCACGTAGCTTTACAGTCGTCACTTAGCTTGCAGTCGTATAGCATCTCACGTAGCTTTACAGTCGTCACTTAGCTTGCAGTCGTATAGCATCTCACGTAGCTTTACAGTCGTCACTTAGCTTGCAGTCGTATAGCATCTCACGTAGCTTTACAGTCGTCACTTAGCTTGCAGTCGTATAGCATCTCACGTAGCTTTACAGTCGTCACTTAGCTTGCAGTCGTATAGCATCTCAGCGTAGCTTTACAGTCGTCACTTAGCTTGCAGTCGTATAGCATCTCACGTAGCTTTACAGTCGGCACTTAGCTTGCAGTCGTATAGCATCTCACGTAGCTTTACAGTCGTCACTTAGCTTGCAGTCGTATAGCATCTCACGTAGCTTTACAGTCGTCACTTAGCTTGCAGTCGTATAGCATCTCACGTAGCTTTACAGCCGTCACTTAGCTTGCAGTCGTATAGCATCTCACGTAGCTTTACAGTCGTCACTTAGCTTGCAGTCGTATAGCATCTCACGTAGCTTTACAGTCGGCACTTAGCTTGCAGTCGTATAGCATCTCACGTAGCTTTACAGTCGTCACTTAGCTTGCAGTCGTATAGCATCTCACGTAGCTTTACAGTCGTCACTTAGCTTGCAGTCGTATAGCATCTCACGTAGCTTTACAGTCGTCACTTAGCTTGCAGTCGTATAGCATGTCACCCGGCCGTACATCACGGCACTTAGCTTACAGTGAAATAAGTCATCTTTCAGGTGTAGATCCGGTCCCTAGCTGTTAGCGGGAGGAGGAAAAGTAGCTTGAGCCCCGCTGGCCGGGTAATCCCCCCCCCCCCTCCCCCCCGGCCAGAGTGAGGTTACCTTTTTAACTTCTCAGCTTTTTAGCTTTTTACTGTAAGGTGCGAGGACAGCGTAAGGGGCAAAGCAGATTTTCTTCTGATGGCTGGAGGGGGAGGGGGAGAGGGAGGGGAGGGATGGTGGTGTGGTAGGAGCGTTGGTGGGGAAATGTGGTACATGGTTGGCGTGGTGGTGACTTGGGGGGGGTGGGGGTGATGGTCTGTGGTGTGGTGGTTTGTAGTGTGTGGTTTGATGCGGTGTGGTATGAGTGCTGTGGTCTGTGTTGGTCATTCGTGGTGATGGTCGCTGGAGGTTGTGTGTGTGTGTGTGTGTGTGTGTGTGTGTGTGTGATGGGTATGACATGGTACCAGGAGGTGGCGATGGTTGTGGTGACGTATGGTCTCGGCAGGGTGTGGTAGTGGTGGGATGGGAAGGTATATGGGTTGGCGTGGGTGCAGGTGGTGGTTGTGGCTCTGTGCCAAGAGGAAGTGGGATGAAGGTGATGACGATGTGGAATGGTTGTCAGGTTGTTCATCATGGTTAGCGTGAGTGTTGAGGTAATGGTAAGGACTGGGATGAGTATTAGGGTGATGGTAAGGGCTGGGATGAGTATTAGGGTAATGGTAAGGACTGGGATGAGTATTAGGGTGATGGTAAGGACTGGGATGAGTATTAGGGTAATGGTAAGGGCTGGGATGAGTATTAGGGTAATGGTAAGGGCTGGGATGAGTATTAGGGTAATGGTAAGGGCTGGGATGAGTATTAGGGTAATGGTAAGGGCTGGGATGAGTATTAAGATGGTGATTGTAATTATGGTGAGTGTCAGAGTGATTGGAGTGTTCTGGTGAGCATTAGGATGATAACAGTGGTTGTGAAGGGTGTTAGGATGTTCACAGTGGTTGTGATGAGCGTTCGGGTGATGACAATGGTTGTTATGAGCATTAGGATGATAACAGTTGTTGTGATGAATGTTAGGGTGATGACGTAAGTTGAATGTTATGGTTATGACAGTGGTTGTGATGAGGTTATGGTTATGACAGTGGTTGTGATGAGGTTAGGATGATGGTCTAGGGTGATCATCAAGGTGATGGTGTGAGCAGCGTCGCCTGCTGCAGTAATCGATGGAGCACGACTGTTCTGGCGATAGATTGTTGTTAAGGACGATGCTGGTGTTGATGACGACGCTAACTGCCGGCTGTCATAGATGGTAATGATGGGAAATTATGTTGAGGGAGAGAGGGAGGGAGGGAGAGCGATGATGATGATGGTGATGGCGAGGAAGACGGCATTGGCTGGAGGTGCTGGAAGCACGCTCGAAAGACTTGGGCGTGTGGGAGAGAAATTGATGATTATCTGTAGATGGAGTGGGCCTGTTCATCACTGTGAGTGTTGATGGGGATGATGAAGGATGAGATGATGGTGGGGCCGAGATGGAACCTGCTTGGTGATGATGATGATGATATGGGAACGGTGATGGTGATGATGGGAGAATATCATGATGAAGCTAATGATAATAATGATTATAATGATAGGGTGAAGATAGTGACAGTGATGATGGTCAGGGATGATGATGATGATGGCGTGATGGTGATAGTGGTGACGATGCGTCGGCTGCCCCCTCATCTGAGCAGCGCCCAAAATTGGCTTAACATTAAGGCGTTGAGGAAGGTAGCCACATGCATATTGAACACCCCGCTAATGTGGGCACTTCCTGACGGCCTGCGGGGGTTGGGGGGGGGGGGGGGGGACCAGTCGTCAAGGGAGGGGTAGGCGAGGGGGGGGAGATTAGAGTCAAGGGTGAGGGAGGGAGCGCACAGAACAACGAGGGAGGCAGCGAGGCGAAGGAGGGAGAAGGGAGAGGGAAGGAGGGTGAGAGAGAGAGAGAGAGAGAGAGAGAGAGAGAGAGAGTATAAACGATGGAAATGTATGAACAAAAAACGCTAGATGGAAAATTAGATATGAAAAATATAAGAAGGTAGCAAGTTCTCTCTCTCTCTCTCTCTCTCTCTCTCTCTCTCTCTCTCACACACACACACACACACACACACACACACACATTGATATACAGTAAACTACTGCACACGGTATATATTTGATACACAATTTATAGTCAAAACATCACATACTCAAAAGCTAAGTATGAATACATGAAGAAAAGAATTAAATAATTTGTGACCAAAACGGCACCTAACTGGAGCACCATATAGCCAAAATGTTATTACATAGGAAAATGAAGAATACATATAACCAGAACAGGAGGTTACCAAGACTACATATAACTAAAACTTTTAAATAAACCAACATAAAACAATAATAAAAGAATGATAACCAGAACAACACACAACACAAGCAACATATCTAAAACAACACACAACACAAGCAACATATCTAAAACAACACACAACACAAGAAACATATCTAAAACAACACACAACACAAGCAACATATCTAAAACAACACACAACACAAGCAACATATCTAAAACAACACACAACACAAGCAACATATCTAAAACAACACACAACACAAGCAACATATCTAAAACAACACACAACACAAGCAACATATCCAAACAACACACAAAAGAAACATATCTAAAACAACACACAACACAAGCAACATATCTAAAACAACACACAACACAAGCAACATATCTAAAACAACACACAAAAGAAACATATCTAAAACAACACACAACACAAGCAACATATCTAAAACAACACACAACACGAGCAACGTATCCAAAACAACACACAACACAAGAAACATATCCAAAACAACACACAAGCAACATATTCAAAGGGAAGGTTGAAGGGAAGAGTGTTGATGGAGAAGGGATGGATGGTGATGGAGAAGGGAAGATTGATGTAAAAGGGATGGAAGGTGATGGAGAGGGGCAGGTGACGACAAAAGAGAATGATACTTGAGATAAAAAAGAAAAGAGAAAGACGTGTAGTGAGAGAAAGTGAAGCCAGAGCTGGGAGTTACAGGAAAAGAATGGGAGTGGCGTAATGTGGGACGGGAAATTAGGACGCGGGAGAACGAAGCAGGGAAGAGTTGGAAGAGAGAAGGTGAAGAGCAGGTCCTTGTTGACGGTGGAAGAGAGGTGTTCGCGAGAGCAGGTCTTAGATGACGGAGTGGAAGAGAGGAGCTAAAGACAGCATGTCTTTTTGATATAGTGGAAGAGTGAAGGTAAAGAGAGCAGTCTCTTGATATAGTGGAAGAGAGAAGCTAAAGAGAGCAGAACCTTAGCTGACTATGAGTAGGAGATTGGATGTCTCACTTGACATAAGAGGAGGAAAGCTAAAGAGAGGACATCATAGTTGATAAGAGTGGAAGATAGAAGCCAAAGAGAGATTATAGTTGATGCAGTGAGAGAGAGAGAGAGAGAGAGAGAGAGAGAGAGAGAGAGAGAGAGAGAGAGAGAGAGAGAGAGAGAGAGGCCAAAGAGAGCAAGTCTTTGTAACCAAGCAGGCTGCAGACGAGCAGAGTGGAAGCAGGCAAGCAAGCAGGAGGGTCAGTGTGTTTAGAAAACAAGTGAATGAAGGAGGACGTGGGAAGTGGATGAGCAGAGGTGATGTGGATGGTGGTGGTGGAGGGGAGAGAGTTGGGGAGTGGAAGAAGAAAATGAGGGGATGGGGGAGTGAGAGGAAGGTGGGGAGGAAGAGATGGGAAGGGGGGTGGAGTTTGAGAAGGGGTAGGTGAGGGAAAGTGATTGGGGGATGAAGAGCAAGAGGAGGGCGAAGAGTAGGGGAATTACAGGATGAAGGGGATAGTAGGAGAAGCAGGGGAGCCAAGAGAAGTGTGGGAGGATACGAAGAGGAAGAGTAAGAGACGCTAGAGAGTAAGGGCATCAGAGAATAAAGGGAAGAGGTAAGAGAAGCATGAGAGTAAAAGGAAGAGTAAGGGAGGCAAGAAAGTAAGAGGAAGAGTAAAGGCATCAGAGAGTAAAGGGAAGAGTAAGGGGAGCAGGAGAGTAAGGCAAGGAGAAGTAGAAGAATTAGGTGAGTGAGGGGGGAGGAGGGAGCAGGAGAGGGAGGGGCGCGAGCGATAAATGAGGAGCCGTGTAAGATAATTTAGGTAATGGTTCCCTCCCCTCGGGTGTATGCAACAAAATGGCGACACTCAGCGCTCCGAAGGACTAATTTTCCCCCAACCCGGCAGGAAAATCACATTAAGACGGTTTTCTTAAGGCATTTTCCTCACTGGATGATTTTGGGAGGGCTGGTAGTTCTTGCTTTTTGAGTACAATTTTTTTTCTCTCCGTTTTATGGTCTTTTGTATGTTTCCGAGGCGCTAGGTGAAAATTATTCATATGTTGGGAAGAAAAAGATTTACAACGTCGTATTTGTTATAAATGTATTGATTATGAAACGGTGAATTATGTTCAACTTTGGTAAAGATTATTCTTGGCCTTTTTTGAACACCCTCGCCTATCTTGGTGTATCTGGACGGTCAGAAAGCATTTGACACTGCGCTACCCAGGAGGCTGGTGAGGAAGCTGAATCTTCAGGCACGGATAAGGAGAAGACTCCGTCGATGAATCCGTGATGATGGAAGAGAACGAAGGACGCATGTGAGAGGAGCTTAACGAAGTAGGTTACGGATCACAAGTGGCGTGCCTCAGGGGTTAGTCCTGGAACCATTGCTCTTCTTGATCTGTGTCAAAGGCTTAACAGAAAGATTGGACTCAAACCTGGACATGTTTGCGGATGATCACATGGTCATGAGGGAAGTCAACGTGAGTGAGCGGACCAGACGATTTAGCGTGGGTATGCGAGGACCTTAAGTTAGCGTGGGTCTTAAAGGACCATGAATTAGCATGGAAAGGAAGGGACCATGCTTTACCGTGGGGGCGAGTGGACCTTAAGTTAGCACGGAGGAAGCGCACCATGTGTTAAGTTAGCGCGGGAGAAGGTGGATCATAAGTTATTTGGCATGGGAGGAAGCGAACCATGTCAGAGTGGGAGGGAGAGGACCAAATGGTTACATGGGATAAAGCATAACCAGCTATGTTTAGCGTGGGAGGGAGGGGACCTTAAGTTGGCGTGGGAGAACGCGGATCATAAGTTACCGGGAAGGAAGCGGATCATACGTTAGAGTGGGAGGAGGAGGCAGGCCATAAGTTAGCGTAGAGGGGGAATGGACCTTAAGTTAGCGTGGAGGGGGAATGGACCTTAAGTTTTCGTGGGAGGGAAGGGACCATAAACTGGGAGGGAGGAAGTATAACCTAGTGTGGGAGGGAGCGAGGGGACCCCAAAACACACACACACACACACACACACACACACACACACACACACACACACACCGCACTTAAAGAAGCACTGAAAGCTAATGGAGAAGGTCCAGCGGAGAGCAGCAAATATGGGACCGGTATCAAGAGAGCTGAGTGACAGGGAAAAGCTTAAGACATTAAATTTGCCCACTTTGGAAGAGAGGAGTGAGGGATGACCAAATTACAACTTTAACTTTTTTGAAACAGATTATTGACATGAACAGTAAACAGTTCTACGAGAAATATAGGGATAGAACAACCAGAAAACATAACATGAAAATAAGCAAAAAACTTGTAAAAAAAAAAATGTGAAAAAATAACCTTATAGTATACGAGTGATAGATGAATGGAATACAATGACTGAGGACATGGTTAAAGCAGATAGTATGCATGAATTGAAGAAACTGTATGATACAAGAGAATGTTCAAGAGACGTGGCCCCATGAGTGCAGAACTCCCTCCTCCCAGTACAGCACAGATGGTAATGACCCATCCAGAGAGAGAGAGAGATACAGAGCAGCACACCGTAGAGAGACGAGATTAATCTGGAGATGGTTGGCAGAGAGCCACCCGTGGTGGGTGCAGCGGCACACTATAGTTCCACCATGACACTCGCCGTACTCTGCTCCTGTTGGCCCCCCATCGTTATCCGTCAACGCACCTCCCTCATGCACACCCCATCAAACACCTTCACCTCGCACTGTATCTCACCCCAGCTCACGCACTCCTCCTCACCCACACAGACCACTCTGTATCACCAGTCACACGCACTCTTATCACGCTGACATACAAGCAATATGCCTCACCCTCAATGAGTCATTACGTCGTAAGGTCCTCATCCTCCCACTATTTCTCGTAGTAGAAAAAGCAAACAAAAATCGTCGTTGAGAACTATAGGTTTGAATGTACTAGTATATGTGGCGGCGCTTGGCAGCCCTAGACTCGCTCGTGGCCGCGCCGCTCGCCTGATGCCCCTGACGTCACAAAAACGGCGGGAAATGTGAAGTTTCCTTTCGTATTATTGTCTGGTTGTCCTGGGGTTCCTTTTAAGTTATTCGCGACCTGAATTGTAGGTACTGACTTTTTTTTTGTCTTTCGGGCGTAATTATCATTCTGTGTTCATTCAAGTTTGGGAATGATTAGTAGATGGATGATAATTATTAAATGATTCTGAATTATCGTAGAGGTTGTGATACAAGTGATCGAAGAATGCCATCAACATCTGATACGTCTTGACCAAGATGAGACTGGAGTGGGAGTGTGGCTGTCACCTGCAGCAGACGTGGCAGATATCATCAGCAACATCACCAGCTGCACCAGTAACGGTATCAACAGAAACAACAACAGCAGCAGCAGCACATAGCTGGTAACAGCTGAACAAACAGTAGCTTCAGTTGAGGTAACGAGGAGCATTGACGATAATAGTGGTCACAGTAATAGCATCGGCAACAGTGATGGCAGTGACTACAACGGTGATGTTAGCGGTAGCAGTGATGACAGCACTGTTACCACCACCAACAACAGTATTGACGAAATCCTTAACACCAGCAACAGTGCTAGTCACAGTAACACCAACAGTGATGAAGAAAACAGTAGCTACAACAGTGATAATGCCGATGGAAGACGACGCAACCGTAATATCAACAACAGGGAAGACTTGCGTAACGCCAGCAACAGAGATGAAGTAACAGTAGCCCTAGCAAACGTCGTAACGAAAGTAACGCCAACAGCATGAATGATAGCAGTAACTAGCAACAGTGGAAAGACAGTAACGCGAGCAACAGTCATGACCGCAGTAACCATAACAGTAGTGACAACAGTAACGCCAGCAACGGCAGTGATAGCAACAGAGACTCAAGCATCATTGGTAACAGCAGTAACGCCAGCAACGGCAATGCTAGCAGCACTAACCCTGGCAACGATGGTAACAGCAATAATGCCAGCACCGTTAATGGTAACGCCAAGAAGTCTAGCGACAGAGGTAACTCTAGTAACGCCAGAAACTTTAAAGATGACAGCAGTAACCCTAGCAACAGTGGTACCAACAGACACGCCTGTAAAGGTCATGGCAGCAGTAACCCCGGTAACAGTGGTAACGCCAGCAGCATTCACGATAACATTGTCATCATCAATAACAGTGGTAGAAAACGGTGATGCCAGGAGTGGTAGTGATAACAGGAGACAAGGAAGACGAGAACAACAGTGAACACTAGCGTCACCAGAGGTAAAGGCATCTGTCTGTGTAGCAACGAACAAGAACATTGACTGACAACAGAGAACACAAGAGAAAAACTAACATGAAAGAATACAGGAGAACTCATTGCAGAGAACACTAGGAGAACACAGAACACCAGGAGAACGCTGACGACAGAGAACACATGGAAACACGAGGTGAACACAGCATACCAGGGAACGCTGACAACAGAGAACACAAGAGAAAAACTAACATGAGAGAATACGGGAGGAGAACTCGTAGCAGAGAACACTGAACACTAGGAGAACGCTGATAACAGAGAACACATGGGAACACTAACAACAGAGAACACTAGGTGAACACAGCATACCAGGGAACGCTGACAACAGAGAACACTAGGTGAACACAGCATACCAGGGAACGCTGACAACAGAGAACACTAGGTGAACACAGCATACCATGGAACACTAATAACAGAGAACAGTAGGTGAACATCACACCAGGGATCACTAACAACAGAGAACTCAAGTGAACACCACATCAGGGAACACAAACAACAGAGAACACAAGGCCAATCTTAACAACGAACAAACAAAGAACAAGAACAACAACACAGCCAACTGGAGTAATATATATATATATATATATATATATATATATATATATATATATATATATATATATATATATATATATATATATATATATATAAGCAGTTCGATTTCCTGGACAGATATATATATATATATATATATTTGGGAAGGAGGAGGGGGGTGGGCGTGTTGCCCCTCCCCCATCGCCTCGTATCGCATCCATAAGCAAAAATGCATTTAAAATTCGTCCATTGGCGAGGGAGAGAGCGTACTCGGGGCGGCGCGACACCCTACATTTCCCTGCATCTTCAAAATTTTAAAAACATGAACGTCGTTAAAATGTCAGCGGGGAAAAACACGAAATTTCCATTTGGCATTGGAAGAGGGCGCGCTGACACGGCCAGGCAAAAAAATAGAAACTTTAAACTTGTGAGTGTTACTGCGGAGTAGGGGAGGGGGGGGGGGGGCGCCAAGGAGTGGGCGTGGGAGAAGAGAGAGCTTGGGCGTGGAGGAGGGGTAGAGTGGGCGTGGGAGAAAGGGGAACGTGGGCGTGGAGGAGGGGTAGTGTGGGTGTGGGAGAAGGGAAGTGTGGGACGGGCGTGGGAAAGAAGAGAGCGTAGGCATGGTAGGTTGGGGGGGATGCGTAGAGTGAGCATGGGGGAAGGGAAGGCGTGCAGGAGGTGGAGTGGGCGTGGGGAAGGAGAGAGCGTTGGCTGAGGTTAGAAGGATGGAGTGGGCGTGGGGAGAATGGTAGGAGGGGAGAGGGATATGGGTAGGGGATCAGAGGACTTAGAGAGAAGGGTTATTATAGTGGGCGTAGTGGCGAGGCAAAGTGGGTGCGGTTGGCGGCCATAATGGGCGTGGTGGTAAGGGCCAATGGGCGTGGGTGAAGGCCAGGATGGGCGTGATGGTAAGGTGTAATGGGTGTAGGTGGAGGCCAGGATGGGTGTGGCGTGATGGTGGAGCCCAGGATGTGAGTGGAAGGGAAGAAAATGGGCAGTAGATAATAGGATGGATATGAAAGTTTACAGTTGGCATGTGGGTGTGGCGTGTGGATGGAAAGAGGAGGAGGAACATAAGGTGAGGGCAGGGAGGGGGGGATGGGACCGATGGGCAGGGGAGATGGGAAAGAAATGGAGAGGAAAAGCTGATGAGGAAAGGAGCGAACGGAAAGACAGGAAGTAAGGGAGGAGGGGAGGGATTGAAGACTGGGAGGAAAGGGAGAATTTGGAGAAGGGAAAGTAACTCGAAGGGAGAATGAGCCAGGGAAAGGACAGAAGAGGCAGGGGTTATAGGTGGCGATGTAACATGGGCGTGAGGTGGAGTTGGTGTGGGCGTGGGAGTGGGGTTTCAAGTGGTACTGCCGCCAGGGGTAATGATCCACCAGCAGCGTGAGGTCTACGTTATCTTGACTCCAGCAACAACTGGTGTTCCTGAAGACTTGAGAGAGAGAGAGAGAGAGAGAGAGAGAGAGAGAGAGAGAGAGAGAGAGAGAGAGAGAGAGAGAGAGAGTCTCTCTTGTAGGAGGTGTGGATGTCTTTTGTAATGAGATGGATCTCTCTCAAATGGCGGTGGATTTCTCGTGTAAGGGGGAAGAGTGGATCTCTTGTTAAAAGGGTTGATCTCTGTTATAGAGAGAAGTGGATCTCTACCTGCATTGTGTGGTGAGACTTGCTTCCATCTTCACTTGGCTTAGGTTGGCTTCAGAGTGAGGGACGGCTGGAGAACTACATGCTTCTTATACAGGCGAGTACATGGGAAGGACAGTTAACAGAAGACCAGATGGTCTATGACGAGGTTATGTCGTCACGATCTTATTTGTGATAGTAACGTGATAATAGATTGTACTGTCTACTTTCTCATGTGTTACGATGATTAATTTGTACATATGGCAAGACAGGGTCTCCAGGCAGGACGTTGTGGCCAGCACTCCGTAGAACCACGTCCTGGGGCGTGTCCACATATTCCGTGCTTCTCTACACAGTTGACCTCCAGCAGCTGTAGCCTCCAACCTCGACGAAGGGTTCTTATCTCCGTGGCACCATTAGATGTGTTAAATGGCCGTGGTCAGTATTGTTGTCGATGTTTAACCGTGGCTTAGTTTTGTTACTGATCATTCGAGTGTGAAGATGGTAATTAGCTAATTATCATAACGACAGTGATTACGTAATGAGTGAAATATAAAAATAAACTTTTTTTTTTTAGTAGTTTGATGTTGCTTTGTGTATCATGATTGTCAGTAACAGCGTTGTATGCTTGGCTCAGCCTCCTGAACTTCGCATCATAGACCTCTTACGGTCAAGCGTTGGTTTTACGTCAGGTTTAAGGGTAGTGTTCAAACCCCAGATGCTCGTACTATAACATAGACTGCAGACCGTAAGTGGAGAAAATGCTGTTAAACATACCAGGGTTGTGGGGCTTTGTCTTACCACTTGCATTTGATCTTTGTTAAGTCTTGATAAGTGAGGGGAGTGGAGACGTTTGTGCCGCCCACCATCACCAACGGAAAGTTCACCATACCCATCACCATCACCATAATCCTCCTCTTCCTCTTCCTTCCTGTTATCCAAACCTTATTCATTCCAGTTTTCTTTTCGTATCATTTCGTGGCTCCGGCAGCATTTCGTCCCGTGTTTCCATTTTCACTCTTCTTCGCCTCATTTCCCATCCCTTATTGTTTATAGTCCTCTGTCTCTTTCTTTTATGCAGTTTTTCTTTTTTCTCTGTCCTTAACAGCACTGCTGATTATGCGACTAACTACTACTACTACTACTACTACTACCACTACTACTACTACTACTACTACTACTACTACCACTACCGCTGCCGTTACTACTACTACTATTGCCGTTAATACTACTACTTTTGTTACTACAACTACTACTATTGTTACTACTACTAATGATAATACTGTTACTTCTAGTACTATTACTACTACTACTATTGCTACTGTTACTATTACTACTACTAGTTTCTACTACTACTATCGCTAGTTGCTGCTACTACTACTACTAGTTTCTACTACTACTATCGCTAGTTGCTGCTACTACTACTACTAATACTACTATTACTACTACTACAACTAGTAATAGTAGTGCTACTACAACTAATAGTATCAATAATGATAATAGTAATGATAATGATGATAATATTAATGATAATGATAATAATAATGATTAATTTTACTACCACTACTATTAATAATAATGATAATGATGATAAAATAATTTGCTTTTCCTTCTACTTATTTACTCTTTTACTACTACCACTATTAATAATAATGATAATGATAATTTTCTTTTCCTTCTGGTTATCTACTCTTGTACTGCTACTATTATCAATGATAATGATAATGAATATAATTTTCTGTTCCTTCCTCTACTTATGTACTCTTTTACTGCTACTACTACTGCTGTTCTTCAGTGACTACTACTGTTCAGCTACTACTACTACTACTACAACTACTACTACAACAACAACAGCAACTGCTACTATACTACTACTACTATTACTGATACTACTACTACTACAACAACAGCAACTGCTACTACTACTACTACTACTATTATTCTTCAGCAACTGCTGCCTCTACTGCTACTCCTCAAACAGTTCTGTCTCCCCGTAACCACCACGTCTGTATCTCCCTGCCTCTCTCTAACCATACCTTCTCCTTCCGTCCATCAGGGAGATGAAGACGAGGGAGGGAGGGAGGGAGGAAGATGTGATGATAAAGCCTCACAATATTTTACCGGGCAGGGGGCTGGCTGGCCGGTGTTGCTGGCAAGCTGGGGCAGGTGGCCACAGCCAAATTTCAATATATAATATGGATATTGTTGATGCTGCATACTTTTCAGCAGTATTTTCATTTCGGTACGTAAACCCGAAAACATATATGCTCTGCCCCCCCGCCATATTGCTCAGGTGTGCGTTATTCGCCCGGCGTGGAGAGCCTTAGTGAAGGGGATGTGTTGGTGAGGTGTGAGCAACTGCTGGTGGGGGTGTACCGGGGCTTATCCTCCCCTCCTCACTCCTCCCCGCCCGCCACAGCCGGACCTCATATCCTGGTCATGAGTATTGTCAGATAAACTCGTCCTCATGCCAGAGTCCGGTTGCATTACGTGTCCCATACAGCCGCCTGCAGTGTTGCCACGTGGGCTGGACACGCGCGCGAGTCACTTGCATGTCCAGTGGTAAAGACATGTATCATGGTGGTGGGAGTGAGCATATATACCCTGGGAGACATACTGGTGTACTACCACTACTGTACGTGGTTCCCCGTACGAGGTCGCGATGCTCAGTGTCAAGTGGTCTCATGTTAGGAGGGAAGGGGTGGAGGTAGGTGGGTGAGGGGGATGGTGACCAGCCATTGTCCCCGTACAGTCGACGTCGTGTGTGACCTGGTATGAGGGAGGTGACGCAGTGTGACCTGGTATGAGGGAGGTGACGCAGTGTGACCTGGTATGAGGGAGGTGACGCAGTGTGACCTAGTGTGTGGGAGGTGGCACAGTGTGATGCTTTACTAGTATGGCCCAACATAACTAGTTAGTATAACTAGTATGGTCCATCATTACTGGTATAACTTGGTATAGTCCATCTTCACTATAATGTTGTGGTCCAGAGCTACTAATACTTATAATGTGGTCCATCTTCACTTATATGCTTTGCATGTTCCAGCTTGTATGATCCTCCTTTACTAGTACAACAACCTTTAACTCCTTATGGTTGTAAACAATAGTTTATAATGGATGATTCTGATTAGCCGGCTGTTAACGATCCAGTTTCCTGATTGGATGGCCAGAGTTACCCTCCCTCCCGTTGGTTGGACGTGACCTAGTCTCAGCTGGAGACTAATGTCCCACCTCTCTGTTAATTGGCAAGTGAGGTCAGATGGTACCTCCCCCAAGGCCCCGTCTGGCCTTGCCCCGCCCCGCCCCGCCCCGCCCTCGTCTTGCCCCGCCCCAGGCCTGACAGTGTACAACCTAGCACTTGAGAAGCTCTCAGGTCCTGATGACTGATGACCTTGATAATAGGAGTGGTGTGTGTGACGGTAGGAATGGGTGATGATGGGAATGTTAACTGACGGTAGGAATGGTGGGGGATGATAGGAATGTGGCTAGGAATTCGAGAGATATGGCGGTAACAGTCGTGAGAATGGTTGTGATAATGGTAGATAGATATTAATGGTTAAGATGGTAGAAGTGCTGGAAGGAATTGTGGTTGTCAAGGGAGGAATTGTGGTTGGTGATGGGAGGAATTGTGGTCGAGACGGTAGAAATAGTGGTGTTAACGGGAGGAATTGTGGTCAAGATGGAGGGAATTGTGGTCGAGATGGTAGGAATTGTGGTCGAGATGGTAGGAATTGTGGTGGTGGAGGGAGGAATTGTGGTGATGGAGGGAGGAATTATGGTCGAGACGATAGGAATTGTGGTGATGGAGGGAGGAATTGTGGTGATGGAGGGAGGAATTGTGGTGATGGAGGGAGGAATTGTGGTGATGACGGGAGGATTTAGGGGTGAGACGGTAGGAATTGGTGTCGACGGGAGGAATTGTGGTCGAGACTGTAGGAATTGTGGTAGAGAGTGTAGGAATTGTGGTGGTGACGGCAGTGGTGGTGACCGTGTGAGTGGTGGTAGGCGTCTAGTGTAGAGCGGCGATGGTTATGAAATGTGACGGTAAGACTTAAAGTAACAGTAGCGATTAACATGACGTTGCCAGGGTGACGTCCCTTTCTAAAGGGAAGGATATATATATATATATATATATATATATATATATATATATATATATATATATATATATATATATATATATTGTCACCAGCAAATTTTATTAGTTCATAAGATGCAAGTGACCCCTAATTTACATATTGCCGTGGGCCGTAATCTTCAAATTCCTCCCCACAGCACCACCATTTTATAACAACGTGCCGTAAACCCGCGGCATCTTCAGAAATCCTGGCCCGGCTCCTTATCTCCCCGGCGATTGTTTAATATCTGAGCAAGACGCCAGCGCGCCTGTCCATGATGAGCGCAGCAATAAGATGGCGGGTTGGCGCGCAAATGAGATATCAGACGCGTTCGTATCCCTTGATGGCGACTCCGGTATTTCATCACCGCGGGAGATGATTGATCGCTCGCCTTATGATGAAAGTTGGCTGGTGGGACTTGTCGTATTATTATCATGTTTATTCATAGTTAATGACTGGGTAATTTAACTGTGTGTTGATGGATGGGTTGTCTGGCATCTGTTTTCATAGAGGAAGTCGATCTTTCCGGACAAAGTTTCCCGCCATTTGTACTTTACTGCTGGAGCCCAGAGTCCTGCTCTCCTCCCTCTCTTTCTCTTTTTCCCCCTTGGTGGCTGCCTCCCTCACTCCCTCCCACTCTCTCTCTCTCTCTCTCTCTCTCTCTCTCTCTCTCTCTCTCTCTCTCTCTCTCTCTCTCGATATACTGTTGCAGTTTACGTATAATGACATGATGTATCGTTCAATACTTGTTCAACATACATTTTTGAGGATAGGTGAGAGAGAGAGAGAGAGAGAGAGAGAGAGAGAGAGAGAGAGAGAGAGAGAGAGAGAGAGATAGGAGGGGGAACTCCCTCCTCCACACGGAATGAAATTATTGGATTTTTCACTCCATCTCAGGACGGGTGTCCGTCTTCTGTTTGTTTGTATATGTGTGTGGGACTGTGCTAATCCAACCATTTGTGCGCCTCTTTCGAACTGATATAGGATATTTATTGTTATATCTTATGTTATTTTGTGTGTCTTTCATAACCTCTCTTTATATGTCGTCTTGTACGGGTCACTGTTTATGGTTTACACACACACACACACACACACACACACACACACACACACACTATAGAGTATCCAATCATCGTACAACCCCCCCCCCCCCCCCCCCCCGTGTTGTAACATAGTGGAGAAATTGTCATCCTCTTATATTTACGTGTGTTTTTTTTTTCTTTATGTTGTGTAATGGTAATAACTCAGATTCATTACACACGATGAGACACGTCCCCCGTACCTAAATTTCTGGGAGTCTGCCGCTCCTTAAGTTTAATGACAGCTTCTCTTGTGCCGCGACCCCGCTACAGCCAACGCTGCCGGCGGAGCGACTCCCTAACCCGCATCCCGGTTATCCGAATTATCACATGACGGACCATCTGAGCCGGAGAACACGAATGTCCTTTACGTACATTACGCACTGTATGGGTGATGGTGGTGCCTTGTATCGAGGCTACGTTGTATTCATATATTAAAATTATAATGACATCTCGAGCCATCTATCCTCTAGGGCAGAGGACGCAGCTGGCTAGCGGCCGGGATAACAAGCTCGTTTGACTTAACGTTAACAAGCTCGTTTGAGTTAACACTTGTTTCGAATTTGATCCTTGTTACTGAAAACTATCTCATTATGTTTTACGACCAATTTCCAGCGGCGACGGTTTGGAGGTTTTGTGTTGTAGGAGGAGGTTATATGAAGAGGTGTGTGTGTGTGTGTGTGTGTGTGTGTGTGTGTAAGGGTGTGGTGAGTCTGGCCTGAGATAGAGGTGTGTCGTTGGTGGCGCGCTCTGTGGTGTCGTGTGATGCGAAGTTGCTCTCTCTCTCTCTCTCTCTCTCTCTCTCTCTCTCTCTCTCTCTCTCTCTCTCTCTCTCTCTCTCTCTCTCTGCTGTGTGTGTGTGTATTTCTTAGATATATCTTCGCTGTAGTCGTTCTCACTTGATACGTTGCCCCTGCCTCTTACCGTGGTACCCCCTTAACCATATAATTGTGCCCTTTAACAATACCGTAGTCACCCTTAATCGTACTATAGTATCCCTTAACTTTACCTTTAAACTTAATATCCCTTAACCTCACCATATTTCCCCTCATCTTTAATTTAGTCCCCTTAACCTTAACTCCTTTATCATGATGCCCCTTAACCTTCCCATAATACCCCTAAATCTTACCTTATTAACCCTTAACCATACCGTAGTACCCCCCTCCTACCCATACCGTAGTGCCTCTTAACCATACGATTGTTCCCCGTAACCTTCTCCAAGTGCCTCTCATACCTCAGTAGCTTTCTTCACCATATCCCGTGTTGCCTCACCACAGTCTTTGTTCCCTCTAACCTCACCGTAACCCTGGGCTTCCCTCTTGCCTCACTACAGTCCACCTTGCATCACCCTACTCCTGTTCGTATGGCTCCTGCCGAAGGGTCCCTGTGTTCCTGTCTTGCTCGTCAAATCTGATCACATATAGAGACAGGTTGGAGGAGACAGACAGATTTATCGGTATCAGGTAAGGCTTCGCTCCAGTGGTGACTGTGGTCGCACCCCCTGACAGTCAGTTGCCTTTAAAAGACTGACGCTAAGATTTGGCTGTATAAGTCTGATTGTAATGACTCTAACACAGGCTCTGTCAGACTTAGAGTAATACCCCGCCTAATACTGACTCTATGAAATTGGGGTAAGGGATCCCCGAATATTGGCTCTGTAAGATTGCGGTAAGGGATCGCCTCATACTGGTTCTTTAAGAGTAGGCTAAGGGATCCCCTGATACTGGCTCCACAAGACTGTGGTAAGGGATCGCATACTGTTTACCTCTGTAGGAGTTTTGTGTTGTTGACTGTTCAGGTGGCTAGAGCCAAGGTTTGTGACGGCTTACCTGACGTGCTGAAGCAGTAGTATTCGTCCATCTCATTCGAAACGGAATGGAATTTTCAAGTCATTGCCACTTTGATGATCGTGAGGTCCGTCACTCTGAACCAGAGTGTATTTTGTTGTATTACTTCTTCCTTAATTGAAGATCTGCAGTAGACCATTATCACTCCTCTGTATGTAGATGGGACAGACGTAGATGATGAGAAACCTGTCAACTGCTGGAGGTCATCATGTGTATGGCTACCAAGCTTTTACACCAAAAAATGAGAAAGCTTAGAATTAGCTGAAGATGTGTTGCTTGATGTGGAGTTGTAGATCTACCAGTTGGCAGGTTCTTCCATTAACGTATGAAGGTAAATCTACCAGGCTTGCATCTGCGTTTGCTGGGCTGACTGAGAAAATCTTTATCACAAGTTGACAAAATAGCTTACAGAACTAACTCTTAAAAGTGATTGTATATATATATATATATATATATATATATATATATATATATATATATATATATATATATATATATGTGTGTGTGTGTGTGTGTGCGTGTGTGTGCGTGTGTGTTTGATATAAAGGTGTATGAATTGAAAAGATTGTTGAGTAAAACTACACCATTGGTTTTATAACCCATAAACCATATTCTTGAGGATAGAGAGCTGGGTAAAGCAGGACATAAAGATGGCTGCACCACGCGGCCCCAGACGACACTCGTTCTTTTAAACGAGAGTATTGGTTACGTCTGAGACTGAACAAAATATCTCCTCAAGACCATAAAGCTACTTGCTAAGACTCGTAAAGATTTTTGGACACGAGATGGAGTGCGTGGAGGAGAGGCACCGATCACAGCTACTGGTTCTCCCACCAAGGTTCTTGCCTGCCTGGCGAGGGAGTCGCCAAGTGATGGTAACCACGCTGATCAAAGGGAAGGGCAGAGTGTATGAGCCGAGGAGACACAAGAGTGTCATAGGTTCCAGCAGTCTGGCTGACGAAGGAATGAGACTCAGGGAACCGAACTGTCCTGTCATTCGTCGGGTCGCTGGTGACCACATGATGATTGTGGCCTGTCAGGGTCTTGCCTGACCTACTCAGAGGTAGGGAGATGCAACCAGCCCAAGTTTTAACACGGTGAAACCCTCTATACATGGAACTTAGCTCTGCAAGGATTGGCTTTACCTCTTTTGAATTAGATGAGAGAGAGAGTGTGTAAGCCATAAGGCATGGTTTAGCGTGCAGCGCTCGGCACAAGATAATGCAAGCGTTAGGAAGGAGGAGTCACGTTAGTTGCGTGTCGTCAGGTGTTACGTGTGGGAGGGAGGAGTAAAGCTTGGCGTAGGGGAAGTAAACCATGGCGTATGGAGAGTAAACCATTGTTTACGGAGGCGCAAACTATTGTGTCTTCGGATAATACTCCATGGCTTGCGGGGAAGTAAACACGGCCTACAGGGGAAGTAAATCATAGCTTACGGCGAATGTAAAACCATGGTTTACAGGAAAAGGAAACCATGGCTTGTGTGGGAAGGTAGACCATAGCTTACAGGGGAAACTAAACCATATCGTACAGTGAAAATTAAACCATTACTGACGGGAAAGTTAACCATTGTTTACAGGGAAAGTAAATTGGTTTATATGGCATGTAAACCATGATTTACGAGGCTAAGTAAACCATATATGTAAACCGGTCACCAGCGTTTCGTGGCACGGGTGACGTTCCCGGGCCAACACAAATGGCGCTCATAGCGCCCTGCTAACTTTCCCAAATTTTGAGAAGAAATCGGATGTTTGGTTCCCCCGGGCGTGAAATTACTACTTGATATGAAAAGTTTTAAAAATCTCGTTAGATATCACTCTTGTTTCCCTCCCCGAGGCGGGCTACGGCCCGCTTTAATCCGAACCAAGTCGCTTTATTCGGACGCATCCGTTGGGGAGGAGGAGTTAGCCGGCTCGATCCGGTTAAAGTCGCTCGCCAGCGACAGTTAGCGGCTCGCCCGTAACTTGGTATTATCCAAGCAGCGTGGCCGGTAATTAACCGGATGATAGAAGACAAAAGCAGAGAAGAGAGAAAAAAAAAGTGTGTGTCTTTGCGGAAGATGAAAGCCGGCAAGGCAGCGGGGTTGGATGGTATTGCTGTGGAATTTATTAAAAAAGGGGGTAACTGTATTGTTGACTGGTTGGTAAGGTTATTTAATGTATGTATGACTCATGGTGAGGTGCCTGAGGATTGGCGGAATGCCTGCATAGTGCCATTGTACAAAGGCAAAGGGGACAAAGGTGAGTGCTCAAATTACAGAGGTATAAGTTTGTTGAGTATTCCTGGTAAATTATATGGGAGGGTATTGATTGAGAGGGTGAAGGCATGTACAGAGCATCAGATTGGGGAAGAGCAGTGTGGTTTCAGAAGTGGTAGAGGATGTGTGGATAAGGTGTTTGCTTTGAAGAATATATGTGAGAAATACTTAGAAAAGCAAATGGATTTGTATGTAGCATTTATGGATCTGGAGAAGGCATATGATAAGAGTTGATAGAGATGCTCTGTGGAAGGTATTAAGAATATATGGTGTGGGAGGCAAGTTGTTAGAAGCAGTGAAAAGTTTTTATCGAGGATGTAAGGCATGTGTACGTGTAGGAAGAGAGGAAAGTGATTGGTTCTCAGTGAATGTAGGTTTGCGGCAGGGGTGTGTGATGTCTCCATGGTTGTTTAATTTGTTTATGGATGGGGTTGCTAGGGAGGTGAATGCAAGAGTTTTGGGAAGAGGGGCAAGTATGCAGTCTGTTGTGGATGAGAGAACTTGGGAGGTGAGTCAGTTGTTGTTCGCTGATGATACAGCGCTGGTGGCTGATTCATGTGGGAAACTGCAGAAGCTGGTGACTGAGTTTGGTAAAGTGTGTGAAAGAAGAAAGTTGAGAGTAAATGTGAATAAGAGCAAGGTTATTAGGTACAGTAGGGTTGAGGGTCAAGTCAGTTGGGAGGTAAGTTTGAATGGAGAAAAACTGGAATAAGTGAAGTGTTTTAGATATCTGGGAGTGGATTTGGCAGCGGATGGAACCATGTAAGCGGAAGTGGATCATTGGGTAGGGGAGGGGGCGAAAATTCTGGGAGCGTTGAAGAGTGTGTGGAAGTCAACATTATCTCGGAAAGCAAAAATGGATATGTTTGAAGGAATAGTGGTTCCAACAATGTTATATGGTTGCGAGGCGTGGGCTATGGATAGAGTTGTGCGCAGGAGGGTGGATGTGCTGGAAATGAGATGTTTGAGGACAGTATGTGGCGTGAGGTGGTTTGATCGAGTAAGTAATAATAGGGTAAGAGAGATGTGTGGTAATGAAAAGAGTGTGGTTGAGAGAGCAGAAGAGGGTGTTTTGAAATGGTTTGGTCACATGGAGAGAATGAGTGAGGAAAGATTGACCAAGAGCATATATGTGTTAGAGGTGGAGGGAACGAGAAGTGGGAGACCAAATTGGAGGTGGAAAGATGGAGTGAAAAAGATTTTGAGTGATCGGGGCCTGAACATGCAGGAGGGTGAAAGGCGTGCAAGGAGTAGAGTGAATTGGATCGATGTAGTATACCGGGGCCGACGTGCTGTCAGTGGATTGAACCAGGGCATGTGAAGCGTCTGGGGTAAACCATGGAAAGTTGTGTGGGGCCTGGATGTGGAAAGGGAGCTGTGGTTTCGGTGCATTATTACATGACAGCTAGAGACTGAATGTGAACGAATGGGGCCTTTGTTGTCTTTTCCTAGCACTACCTCGCACACATGAGGGGAGAGGGGGTTGTTATTATATGTGTGGCGAGGTGGCGATGGGAATGAATAAAGGCAGACAGTATGAATTATGTACATGTGTATATATGTATATGTCTGTGTGTGTATATATATATATATATATATATATATATATATATATATATATATATATATATATATATTTTTTTTTTTTTTTTTTTTTTTTTTTTTTGTTTTTTTTATACTTTGTCGCTGTCTCCCGCGTTTGCGAGGTAGCGCAAGGAAACAGACGAAAGAAATGGCCCAACCCCCCCCCCCCCCCCATACACATGCACATACACACGTCCACACACGCAAATATACATACCTACACAGCTTTCCATGGTTTACCCCAGACGCTTCACATGCCTTGATTCAATCCACTGACAGCACGTCAACCCCTGTATACCACATCGCTCCAATTCACTCTATTCCTTGCCCTCCTTTCACCCTCCTGCATGTTCAGGCCCCGATCACACAAAATCTTTTTCACTCCATCTTTCCACCTCCAATTTGGTCTCCCTCTTCTCCTCGTTCCCTCCACCTCCGACACATATATCCTCTTGGTCAATCTTTCCTCACTCATTCTCTCCATGTGCCCAAACCATTTCAAAACACCCTCTTCTGCTCTCTCAACCACGCTCTTTTTATTTCCACACATCTCTCTTACCCTTACGTTACTTACTCGATCAAACCACCTCACACCACACATTGTCCTCAAACATCTCATTTCCAGCACATCCATCCTCCTGCGCACAACTCTATCCATAGCCCACGCCTCGCAACCATACAACATTGTTGGAACCACTATTCCTTCAAACATACCCATTTTTGCTTTCCGAGATAATGTTCTCGACTTCCACACATTTTTCAAGGCTCCCAAAATTTTCGCCCCCTCCCCCACCCTATGATCCACTTCCGCTTCCATGGTTCCATCCGCTGCCAGATCCACTCCCAGATATCTAAAACACTTCACTTCCTCCAGTTTTTCTCCATTCAAACTCACCTCCCAATTGACTTGACCCTCAACCCTACTGTACCTAATAACCTTGCTCTTATTCACATTTACTCTTAACTTTCTTCTTCCACACACTTTACCAAACTCAGTCACCAGCTTCTGCAGTTTCTCACATGAATCAGCCACCAGCGCTGTATCATCAGCGAACAACAACTGACTCACTTCCCAAGCTCTCTCATCCCCAACAGACTTCATACTTGCCCCTCTTTCCAGGACTCTTGCATTTACCTCCCTAACAACCCCATCCATAAACAAATTAAACAACCATGGAGACATCACACACCCCTGCCGCAAACCTACATTCACTGAGAACCAATCACTTTCCTCTCTTCCTACACGTACACATGCCTTACATCCTCGATAAAAACTTTTCACTGCTTCTAACAACTTGCCTCCCACACCATATATTCTTAATACCTTCCACAGAGCATCTCTATCAACTCTATCATATGCCTTCTCCAGATCCATAAATGCTACATACAAATCCATTTGCTTTTCTAAGTATTTCTCACATACAGAGCATCAGATTGGGGAAGAGCAGTGCGGTTTCAGAAGTGGTAGAGGATGTGTGGATCAGGTCTGGAAGGTTTGGTGTCCAGTGTGGTACAGTGCTGGATGACACATCAGGGCTGGAAGGTGTGGTGTCCAGTGTGGTACAGTGCTGGATGACACATCAGGGCTGGAAGGTGTGGTGTCCAGTGTGGTACAGTGCTGGATGACACATCAGGGCTGGAAGGTGTGGTGTCCAGTGTGGTACAGTGCTGGATGACACATCAGGGCTGGAAGGTGTGGTGTCCAGTGTGGTACAGTGCTGGATGACACATCAGGGCTGGAAGGTGTGGTGTCCAGTGTGGTACAGTGCTGGATGACACATCAGGGCTGGAAGGTGTGGTGTCCAGTGTGGTACAGTGCTGGATGACACATCAGGGCTGGAAGGTGTGGTGTCCAGTGTGGTACAGTGCTGGATGACACATCAGGGCTGGAAGGTGTGGTGTCCAGTGTGGTACAGTGCTGGATGACACATCAGGGCTGGAAGGTGTGGTGTCCAGTGTGGTACAGTGCTGGATGACACATCAGGGCTGGAAGGTGTGGTGTCCAGTGTGGTACAGTGCTGGATGACACATCAGGGCTGGAAGGTGTGGTGTCCAGTGTGGTACAGTGCTGGATGACACATCAGGGCTGGAAGGTGTGGTGTCCAGTGTGGTACAGTGCTGGATGACACATCAGGGCTGGAAGGTGTGGTGTCCAGTGTGGTACAGTGCTGGATGACACATCAGGGCTGGAAGGTGTGGTGTCCAGTGTGGTACAGTGCTGGATGACACATCAGGGCTGGAAGGTGTGGTGTCCAGTGTGGTACAGTGCTGGATGACACATCAGGGCTGGAAGGTGTGGTGTCCAGTGTGGTACAGTGCTGGATGACACATCAGGGCTGGAAGGTGTGGTGTCCAGTGTGGTACAGTGCTGGATGACACATCAGGGCTGGAAGGTGTGGTGTCCAGTGTGGTACAGTGCTGGATGACACATCAGGGCTGGAAGGTGTGGTGTCCAGTGTGGTACAGTGCTGGATGACACATCAGGGCTGGAAGGTGTGGTGTCCAGTGTGGTACAGTGCTGGATGACACATCAGGGCTGGAAGGTGTGGTGTCCAGTGTGGTACAGTGCTGGATGACACATCAGGGCTGGAAGGTGTGGTGTCCAGTGTGGTACAGTGCTGGATGACACATCAGGGCTGGAAGGTGTGGTGTCCAGTGTGGTACAGTGCTGGATGACACATCAGGGCTGGAAGGTGTGGTGTCCAGTGTGGTACAGTGCTGGATGACACATCAGGGCTGGAAGGTGTGGTGTCCAGTGTGGTACAGTGCTGGATGACACATCAGGGCTGGAAGGTGTGGTGTCCAGTGTGGTACAGTGCTGGATGACACATCAGGGCTGGAAGGTGTGGTGTCCAGTGTGGTACAGTGCTGGATGACACATCAGGGCTGGAAGGTGTGGTGTCCAGTGTGGTACAGTGCTGGATGACACATCAGGGCTGGAAGGTGTGGTGTCCAGTGTGGTACAGTGCTGGATGACACATCAGGGCTGGAAGGTGTGGTGTCCAGTGTGGTACAGTGCTGGATGACACATCAGGGCTGGAAGGTGTGGTGTCCAGTGTGGTACAGTGCTGGATGACACATCAGGGCTGGAAGGTGTGGTGTCCAGTGTGGTACAGTGCTGGATGACACATCAGGGCTGGAAGGTGTGGTGTCCAGTGTGGTACAGTGCTGGATGACACATCAGGGCTGGAAGGTGTGGTGTCCAGTGTGGTACAGTGCTGGATGACACATCAGGGCTGGAAGGTGTGGTGTCCAGTGTGGTACAGTGCTGGATGACACATCAGGGCTGGAAGGTGTGGTGTCCAGTGTGGTACAGTGCTGGATGACACATCAGGGCTGGAAGGTGTGGTGTCCAGTGTGGTACAGTGCTGGATGACACATCAGGGCTGGAAGGTGTGGTGTCCAGTGTGGTACAATGCTGGATGACACATCAGGGCTGGAAGGTGTGGTGTCCAGTGTGGTACAGTGCTGGATGACACATCAGGGCTGGAAGTTGTGGTGTCCAGTGTGGTACAGTGCTGGATGACACATCAGGTCTGGAAGGTTTGGTGTCCAGTGTGGTACAGTGCTGGATGACACATCAGGGCTGGAAGGTGTGGTGTCCAGTGTGGTACAGTGCTGGATGACACATCAGGGCTGGAATGTGTGGTGTCCAGTGTGGTATAGTGCTGGGTGACCGACCACGAGTGAGGGACATGAGTAGTTTGCGTGTATAGTGCTGGGGTGAAGTGGTCCGATGTGGTAAGTGCTGTGCTGTCTTACAAGGTGGGTCGAAAGGTGTTATGGTGGTGTTGGCATGGTGTGATATACCATGTGTTGGGCTAGGATGTTCTCAGGTGGCACAGTGTGTGTTACTGTGTTGCGGACGGTACTTGGGAAAGGTGTTGCTGGAGTGGTGTTGCGTGACCCGGAGTGCAATGCTGGGATTGTGTGGTCTGGTAAAGTGTGTTAAACAGTGTGTGTTGTAATGTTGGACGTGTTGTAAGGTGCTGGAGTGATATGGTGCGGTGGTGTACCTTGTGTTGTGTAGTGTTGCAGTATGTGGTGCGATATGTGGTGTGTGTTGGGGTGTGTGGACAGTTTTGTGGAGGGTTGGATGTGTGGTTGAATGGTGTGGTGTGGTGGCTTGGGATGTCATCATCACTGATGTAGTGTCATGTGATATACTAACGTTGGCCCCTTTTGAAACTGGTATTTTGTGACTTGAATTTGGATGTGGTGTGTTGAAATAAAGGGTTGAGATATGGTGTAGTAAAATATGTTGAGAAATGATGCTCTCTCTCTCTCTCTCTCTCTCTCTCTCTCTCTCCTTTGGCCGTTATGTGTGTGTGTGTAGGGGGGGGGGGGGTGCAGAACAGCGAGTCGTGATACAGTATTGTGTATAGTGGTATTGTATGACCATGTGATGCGTGATACAGTGTGTCCGGATACAGTACAGTGTATTGGGATGTTGTATCTTCGGATGTGACGTGTGGTAGCGTAGTATACTGGAGTGTAGTGTAGTGTATTAGGAGGTACGGCACCATGCCATATCACGTGACTGGAAGACACATATCGGCCGCGGAGGAGGCACCTTGATAAACACAACTCCTTCCTCTCACAAGTACACTCTCGAAGCAGTAGGCAATTCCCCCTCACTTGTGAGAGCAAAGTTATTCTCTGGCGGTAACTGTACACGGAAGTTAGACGCTCTCACGGTAACTTCAAAGGAGAGAGCAGTGTGCTGACGCTAACTTGGAGGAGACGGTCTCGCCCTCGCTTCAAACCTGAGTTCCTCCTACACTCACGCGAGGAGACATAGTTGAACGCACTCAAGGATGTTACTCTCACTCAACTTGATAGAAACAAATGATCGCCTCACGCACTTTAGGGAAGGATAGTAAAGCTTGTAACACCACCTCATAATGAGGTGTAACACCGCACACTCACTTTTTGAGTGTCGCCACCCTGTCACACACTTAGGGAATGAAATTAACTCTCTCTCTCTCTCTCTCTCTCTCTCTCTCTCTCTCTCTCTCTCTCTCTCTCTCTCTCTCTCTCTCTCTCTCTCTCTCCACGCACTCACACTTTACCCTTGCATACTGAGCTGGGAAGGAATATTAACCTCTCACTGCTCTGAGGTGAAGTTAACAACTCATGTTAATTCCAGGACATTCAGTCACACTCGCTTCAAGAAACAGGCGAATAAAGTTTTGATAATCGCTTTTGGAGGATAACATGTACGGAATCTAATCATTCATCCTGTGTTGAGTGTGTGTGTGTGTGTGTGTGTGTGTGTGTGTGCGTGTGTGTGTGCGCGTGTGTGTGTGCGCGCGCGCGCCGTCCCCCCCTCACTCAGGTTTCAGAAGGATATTAGTCCATCTGTGACTTTTGCCTTGAGATGCAAATTAGCGCTCCTCTCCGGCACCTGAGATGGAAGTTAAGACGCTATCTCCCTGGCAGCAGGCGGGGCCCACCCTCACACCTTACACTTTTTCCTGTTTTTCTTTCATCGTCTCTGGTGAAGGTGGCCGCGTGGGTGAATGGGCCGCAGTGCAGGTAATGTGCCCGTGTTGGTATATGGGGATGGTCGTTATGTGGAGGCGCTGAGGCCGGTGTAATTTGGTGGGAGTTCCTGCAGTGTCGTATATATTTTTTTGTGGGTGGGGGTGGGATGGTCGTGGTGTGGTGGTCTGTCGTAGTATGGGGATGGTCGTCGTGTAGAGGCTGTCGTGGTGTGGAGGTCGTCATAGTATGGGGGTGGTCGTAGTGTGGAGGTCGTCATAGTATGGGGATGGTCGTCGTGTAGAGGCTGTCGTGGTGTGGAGGTTGCCGTTACGTACGGAGTTGCCGCTGTGTGTCACCTTGGTAATGTAAATGATGATGTAGGTAAAGTGTAGACCGAGAAGTACATATGTAGATGCCTGGTGGGCGTACATATGAAATCACACACACACACACACACACACACACACACACACACACGAAAGAAACCCATACACATTCATACACACAGACACTTAAAGACAAATGTGTATTTGAGTGTATACGTTCCTCATTTGTTATCCATATTTCCTGCTCCCTTCTCGAGTCTCCTCCATTTATCGTGGTGGTGTTCCTTGCTCCCCTGCACTCCAGTCGTGGCCGGGTGTAATCTTCCGTCTGCCAATCCTATTGATTTGTTTGCTATACTCGGCTTCCGTCGATGAAGTTTGAGTGTGCAAACACTCTTGTGAAATGAACTTTTCCATCTTGAACCACTGACGTCATTACCTCAGCCAGCCATTGAGCGAGCTGAATGCGACGTCATTATATCCCATAGCCAATCAGGAAACCGAGGAAGAGCGCCGGGGCCAATCAGCGCGAGGAGCGCCCGTCCAAGCCCCAGTGCTTATGGATTAGATAGCTATGCTGATTAAAGAAATGGATGTGACTGAGTTTTCGGACGAGTTGTCATAAAGTTCTGATTACGGACGAGTTTGGACGGAATTTCTCGCACGAGATTTCCAGTTCTTTTCGTCGCTTTGGAGTTGAGGGCGTGGCCATAGACGAGGGCCTGAAGAACGTATGATGAAGAATTCACTCCGTGGCAGGCGGGCAACTTGATATGGATATTTGTACTCCTTGTTGTTGTATTTATAAAATCCTCCTCCCGGGTAGACGGCCTCACGTAAGCTTCAGCTTAATGAAGCTTCCGACGTAGGTTGTGGCTAGGCCCGCTTCCATGGCTTATTCATAAGGCTAAGGGTTGTGGCTGGCAGGCTTGGCATGGGTGTATCCGCTTCCAGTGAGAGGGTGAGGGTGAGTTTGGGGGGATCTGAATGACTCCCTAGCTGTCAGGTTTGGTATGCTCGCCTCCTGAAGGATCTGTAGTGGAAGGTCATAGTTCGTGAGTGCCTGTATCGCCATGTGATACAAGGGGATCACTTTCTGGACGCATCATACGGTCCTGGTTAATGTTTGTACTTAACAAATGTACTCTGTTGTATAGCGAAAGTTCATACGTTGCTGTACGTACACACAGCGATTTGTTTAGTAACGTTTGTACATGCATAAGGTGTGTAGGATACTGAAGTAACGTGTGTGTGTGTGTGTGTGTGTGTGTGTGTGTGTGGTCAGTCTCCACAGGAACTCTCCTTTCAGTAGCTGGATACTGTAATACATTGCTTCCTCGTCATTTCAGAAGTTAAGTGATATGGTTCGCCAGGGGTCTGGTAGGTGACGTTCTATGTGATGTTCTAAACTGCGCCTCTGTGGTGTGACCTGCACTGTTACATACTTCGCTGGGCGTTACCGGACTCTGCCTGCTTGTGGTTACCTCGCGAGTGAGATGTTACCTTGGATGAGGTTTTATCATCAGAATACGATCATGTCAAAGAATGACTCGTTTCAGTAGAGTCTGTTTTCCCTGCTACTGATTGTAGCGCATCTTTGGCTTACTGGAGCCAGTGAGACTTCTTAGGGTTATCTAATGATTATGATGTATAATGATAAAAGTAATAATGATAATGATAGTAGTAATAATAATGATAATAACAATAATAATAATAATAATAATAATAATAATAATAATAATAATGATGATAATAGTAATGATAATGATGATGATAATAATAATAGTAATCATAATAATAATAGTAATGATAATAACAATAATAGTAATGATAATAAGAATAGTGATAAGATAATAATAATAATAATAATAATATACTGTGAAGTTTTTTTGTAGTTAGATTTTAACGTCCTTGTTTAGGTAAGGTTATGATGGTTGGTGTGTGTGTAGCAAGTGCTGCAGTGGGAGGCGTGTCGTCAAAGTGACGGGTGTCCCTTGCTGTCCTGAGGAGGAAGGTGGCGCCTCCCGTTTTTTTTATGAGTTTGTTAAAGTAATTACAATCAGTGGCAGAGCTGACGCCTGGAGGCACGTAGGCCTAACATCTGTCATCCTCCGCATCTTCCTCCTCCTCCTCCTCCTCCTCCTTCCTCCATCATCATCATCATCTTCCTCCACAACTGGCTCATCTCCTGGTTCTTCTTCCACTCGCTAGATTTTGTTTCACCTACTGTCGTCTGTCCTGTTGTACATGTTTCACCTACTGTTGTCTGTCCTGTTGTACATGTTTCACCCTACTGTTGTCTGTCCTGTAGTACATGTTTCACCTAATGTTGTCTGTTCTGTTGTACATGTTTCACCTACTGTTGTCTGTCCTGTTGTACATGTTTCACCTACTGTTGTCTGTCCTGTTGTACATGTTTCACCTACTGTTGTCTGTCCTGTTGTACATGTTTCACCCTACTGTTGTCTGTCCTGTTGTACATGTTTCACCTAATGTTGTCTGTCCTGTTGTACATGTTTCACCCTACTGTTGTCTGTCCTGTTGTACATGTTTCACCTACTGTTGTCTGTTCTGTTGTACATGTTTCACCTACTGTTGTCTGTTCTGTTGTACATGTTTCACCTACTGTTGTCTGTCCTGTTGTACATGTTTCACCCTACTGTTGTCTGTCCTGTTGTACATGTTTCACCTAATGTTGTCTGTCCTGTTGTACATGTTTCACCCTACTGTTGTCTGTCCTGTTGTACATGTTTCACCAACTGATGTCTGTTCTGTTGTACATGTTTCACCTACTGTTGTCTGTCCTGTTGTACATGTTTCACCTACTGTTGTCTGTCCTGTTGTACATGTTTCACCTAATGTTGTCTGTTCTGTTGTACATGTTTCACCTACTGTTGTCTGTTCTGTTGTACATGTTTCACCTACTGTTGTCTGTCCTGTTGTACATGTTTCACCTACTGTTGTCACTCCTGTTATACATGTTTCTCATACTGTTGCCTCTCCTGTTATCCATGTTTCACCTACTGTTGCCTTTCCTGTTATCCATGTTTCCCCTACTTTTGCCTCTCCTGTTATCCATGTTTCACCTACTGTTGTCTCTCCTGTTATTCATGTTTCACCTACTGTTGCCTCTCCTGTTATACATGTTTCACCTACTGTTGTCTCTCCTGTTATTCATGTCTCACCTACTGTTGCCTCTCGTATTATCCATGTTTCACTCATCTCTTTTTATGTTTATCTTTCTCCAGCCACCTTCCGTCCTCCTGCCGTCTTAACCTCTCCGTTTTCCATATACTCATTCCTTTATCAGCTCCTCCTTTGCCTATTGCTTTCCTGCCTTAGTGTGTCCTCCATCCAGGATCTGGTCATCTTCCTCTCTCTCCTTCTTCTTCCTCCGGTTCGTATTCTCGCTACATCTTCCTCTTGTAGCGGTGGAGGCCGCGATGAAGGGTGGGCCACTCTCTTCACCGCTTCCTCCCCCTCTCTCTCTCTCTCCTCCCTCCCTTGCTCCCTCCACACACTCTCCCCCTCTCTCTCCCTCCCTCCCTCTACACCCTCTCCCCCTCTCTCTCCCTCCCTCCCCTGTTCACCTCCCCCCCTCCTTCCCCCCTTCTCTTCCCCTCTTCTTGTGACCAACTTTGCATATCTTTCACGTCTATCATATCTTTTTCTGTGCCTTCATCCTCGTGTCTTGTCTAAATCTTCACCTCAGGCTGCCTTATGAGGCCGATTCTCTCTCTCTCTTCTCTCTCTCTCTCTTCTCTTCTCTTCTCTTCTCTTCTCTCCTCTCCTCTCCTCTCTCTCTCTCCTCTCCTCTCTCTCTCTCTCTCTCTCTCTCTCTCTCTCTCTCTCTCTCTCTCTCTCTCTCTCTCTCTCTCTCTCTCTCAGCAGCACAAAACGTACATGAAAGACAAAGAAAACTAGGGTGAAGCGAAAAATTCCAGGAGATAAGAACGGTGGGAGAATGGAAGATGTTGACAGAAGAAATTAGCAGAGAAGTGAGAGAAGAAATTGTTAAAAAATAAAAGAAATGTTGATAGAGATTATGGAATCCCATACAAGAGAACAGACTTCTGGAGTATCATTCTAATTTATGAACCAAACAGAAAACAAAATGTCTGAGTCTGCCTTTTAAATCGGGTGAAAATCGTATGAATGACACGGGGAAACATGCAAGATTCTAATTGATCTGTAGAAGTGAATGTATTCAGGCAAAGATAAGATGTGTAACAAAAATCTTTCGTCACTATGATGAGAACGACATTATGGATATTGTGATAATGGAACCTGGCATAAGGAAGACAAGTGAGATAACTTGAGAGAACTCAGTACCAGGACCTGATGGTATCAAAGACGTCTGCCATAGAAGTACAGATCGTTTTTGTTTCGCGATGGGACACTGCGTAAATGAAGATAGCAGAGGCGGGTGTCTATTAAATGGCATATGTATCTGCAGTTCATAAAGGTTGACGGTGAAAGGTGTAGTCAAGGGGCTTGGGAAGATGTCAGTAGAGACAGTCGAATAATAGGATCAGAATCGGACAAAGAGAACTTGCAGAAATAATGTGATGTGATTTCTACATGACACCACTGGTGTCATGTCACTGGTGTAGGTCGGTGTCGAGGTGCCAGATAGGTGGCAGAAGATGAGGTGCGAGTCCCAAGGGCCTGACCACTGATTTAACAGGACAGTGAAACGAATTACTCTTCCTCCTCCTCCTCTTCCTCCTACTCCTGTGGAACCTGCCAGTGGAACGCTTTATTCCTCCTCCTCCTCCTCCTCCTCTTCCTCGTACTCCTGTGGAACTTACCTCACCTCTCCTTCTGCAGTCCCTCCTCGCCAGTTTACCTCCCAGATCGGAGCATCCTTCCTCACTTGGATTTGCCGTATCTCTCCATTTTGAGTTCCTCTTCCCAGTGTTTCTGTGTTATCGTCTCCGCACACGAAAACTTCTCCCCTCCGTGTCTGTCTTTACATCAGACTGGTATATCAGGACACCTAGGCTTAAATAGTATCTTTCTTTCAGTCTCTCTCTGTACATTTTGTCTTCTTCAGTATTTCTCCTCCCTGAAGTGTCTTCGTCATTTGTCTCGGCGTTTTATAACTCCCTACTATCATCCTTTTCAGTCTTTTTTTGTCTTGTCATTCGTGTCGCGTCAGGGCATCAGCTCACAGGGTGAGCCAGACCAGGCCAGACCACACCAGGTCAGGTCAGTGGGGATAGTGTTGGATGTCCTCGAAGTCAGACACAAGTGTTTTGCTAGTTGGTCTCCCGTGATCACCCGCATATCTCCTGGCTGTGACTCTTACACTTGTCCTCTCACTTCTTGCCTGTCTCGCCTCGCTCACTCACCCACTACCATTTCTTTTTTGTCTTTGTTTTGGTTTTCATGTACTTCGCTTTTCCTCGTATGTTTCCCAGTGCGTCCTTGTGCGTTTGCATTACAGCTGTACCTGTTGATGATCTTGTAGGGATCTCTGCCATTTTCAGCCATCTACACATTGAGACTTTTTTTCAGTTTTTTGCCTCCCGTAACGCGTGTAGCAATTAGGTTTTCCCCAGCCTCATTACCTCCCCCAACCTGTTGCCCACGACAAGCTATCGCCCCCAGGAGCTTGTCGTCACCTGAAGCCTCGGGCTTCATACCTGAGGTTCTCGACCATATTTACCCCACTACAACAAACCTCGGTCTCCTACCTGCCTCCTACTACTGCAGCCTGTTGCTCTCTGTACTTTGCTGCCTCCTCATGATGTCTTGCCCTAGACAGCATATGACCCTAAAGCATATCCTAATCCACCAGGTCACTAGGTCATAGTATTATACCAAGTCGTTGGGTCATCGAGATACAGCAGGTCATCCTGTTTCACTAGGTCATCAGGTCACCTGTTGCACCAGACTAGCAGGTCACTAGGTCAATCTGTTACTCCAGGTTAACAGGCTCGTAAGGTCATCCTGTTACAGTACGTGAACACTAGTGGGCTAAGACACGGCTGTGCACTGTAATCTGTGTATTGGAGACATTTTTGGAAGGTGTTGGATACAGGATGGTGGGAACGAGACTGTTTGGAAATGGCTGTCTTGCATTAGGAAGGTACACATGCAGATAAAAAAGTGTAGTGATCTGTGTGGTGTATACACAGGGGCTTCCTAATTAGGGTAGTAATGAACACCATAATGTCTTTAAAAGATTAGTTTAAACATCGGCCTGATGATTGAGTAGAATGTTGCAGAGCAGAGGGAGTGCAATATGTGATCAGTCTCTGTGACTGAGAGGTTATCATGCACGATGCCCATCATGACGCCTCGTCTCGTGACTGTGATTTACATTTACACTGATTTACTGTAGACGGTTTAGCCGAGTGTCCGTCACTCGAATCGATGAATATTTTCATGTATGAATCAGCGAGTGAATTCACTTGAACCTGCGGGTGTTTTCCCTTGTTCATTATGTTCAGTAGTTCGATGAGCTGTCCAAGTAGAATCATGCAAATTTTAGATCACATTTATGCAGCAAGGCTGGTCTGTTGCGCCCTATATCAGACGGACTGGGCCTCTGTGTGTGTGTGTGTGTGTGTGTGTGTGTGTGTGTGTGTGTGTGTGTGTGTATGTGTGTGTGTGCAACATGTGGCCGGGAGGAGCATGAGGCACCTTCCCACAAGGAGGTGTGTGTGCGCCTGGGGCGGCAGGTCCCGGGGTTATGGCGGGCCACAGGTGGCTGGTCCGGTACGCCGGGTTAAAGTGGCTGCTGGTGGTCAAGGGTGGCCGCCACCATCGATCCTCAACCAGGAACACAAATCCCCTGGTTGTGGCCCGTCTGCTGGCCCTCCCCCGTGGTCCTGTCCCTCTCCCATGGTGCTGACCCTTCCCCCGTGGTGCTGGCCCTCCCCCGTGGTGCTGGCCCTCCCCCGTGGTGCTTGCCCTCCCCCGTGGTCCTGTCCCTCTCCCATGGAACTGACCCTACCCCCGTGGTGCTTGCGCTCCCCCGTGGTCCTGTCCCTCTCCCATGGTGCTTAGCCTCCCCCGTGGTGCTCTCCCTCCCCCGTGGTCCTGTCCCTCTCCCATGGTGCTGACCCTCCCCCGTGGTGATTACCCTCCACCGTGGTCCTCTCCCTCTCCCGTGGTGCTGGTCCTTCCCCGTGGTCCCGACCCTCCCCCATGGTCCTGTCCCTTTCCCATGGTGCTGGTCCTCCCCTGTGGTGCTGACCCTCCCCTGTGGTGCTGGCCCTCCCACTATGTTAATCACAGCTCTGGTGTTGCAGGTTGCACTAATGTCTTCCATGCCAACACTGTTGTTGTCAGTGCCATCAGTAGTAGTGTCTCAACCATCACTATTTTCTTTCTTGTGTCAACACTATTATTATCCCTCTCAGTTCTCGTCAGCATCACAGTGCCAGCGCTGTTCCCCTCGTCAGCATCACAGTGCCAGCGCTGTTCCCCTCGTCAGCATCACAGTGTCAGCGCTGTTCCCCTCGTCAGCATCACAGTGCCAGCGCTGTTCCCCTCGTCAGCATCACAATGCTAGCGCTGTTCTCCTCGTCAGCATCACAGTGTCAGCGCTGTTCCCCTGGTCAGCATCACAGTTCACAGTGCCAGCGCTGTTCCCCTCGTCAGCATCACAGTGCCAGCGCTGTTCCCCTCGTCAGCATCACAGTGCCAGCGCTGTTCCCCTCGTCAGCATCACAGTGCCAGCGCTGTTCCCCTCGTCAGCATCACAGTGCCAGCGTTGTTCCCCTCGTCAGCATCACAGTGTCAGCGCTGTTCCCCTCGTCAGCGTCACAGTGCCAGCGCTGTTCCCCTCGTCAGCATCACAGTGCCAGCGCTGTTCCCCTCGTCAGCATCACAGTGCCAGCGCTGTTCCCCTCGTCAGCATCACAGTGCCAGCGTTGTTCCCCTCGTCAGCATCACAGTGCCAGCGCTGTTCCCCTCGTCAGCATCACAGTGCCAGCGCTGTTCCCCTCGTCAGCATCACAGTGCCAGCGTTGTTCCCCTCGTCAGCATCACAGTGCCAGCGCTGTTCCCCTCGTCAGCGTCACAGTGCCAGCGCTGTTCCCCTCGTCAGCGTCACAGTGCCAGCGCTGTTCCCCTCGTCAGCATCACAGTGTCAGCGCTGTTTCCCTCGTCAGCATCACAATGCTAGCGCTGTTCTCGTCAGCATCACAGTGCCAGCGCTGTTCCCCTCGTCAGCATCACAATGCTAGCGCTGTTCTCGTCAGCATCACAGTGCCAGCGCTGTTCCCCTCGTCAGCATCACAATGCTAGCGCTGTTCTCGTCAGCATCACAGTGCCAGCGCTGTTCCCCTCGTCAGCATCACAGTGTCAGCGCTGTTCTCGTCAGCATCACAGTGCCAGCGCTGTTCCCCTCGTCAGCATCACAATGCTAGCGCTGTTCTCGTCAGCATCACAGTGCCAGCGCTGTTCCCCTCGTCAGCATCACAATGCTAGCGCTGTTCTCGTCAGCATCACAGTGCCAGCGCTGTTCCCCTCGTCAGCATCACAGTGTCAGCGCTGTTCTCGTCAGCATCACAGTGCCAGCGCTGTTCCCCTCGTCAGCATCACAATGCTAGCGCTGTTCTCGTCAGCATCACAGTGCCAGCGCTGTTCCCCTCGTCAGCATCACAGTTCACAGTGCCAGCGCTGTTCCCCTCGTCAGCATCACAGTCATATTGCCAGTGCCAACACTCTGTGTCTGTGGCCAGGAGTGTTGTTGTCAGTGCCAGCACAGTTGTCTCCATGTCAAAACTAATGATATAAAGAAAAGGACGAAGAATCTCGAGTCGAAAGCAATGCACCACAGGCTGAGAAGTCTCGCTGTACATACAATAAAACTGAACATAAATGTTTGTTGTATAAGTAACATTACAATGTTTGTTGTATAAGTAACATTACAATGTTTGTTGTATAAGTAACATTACAATGTTTGTTGTATAAGTAACATTACAATGTTTGTTGTATAAGTAACATTACAATGTTTGTTGTATAAGGAACATTACAATGTTTGTGTATAAGTAACATTACAATGTTTGTTGTATAAGTAACATTACAATGTTTGTTGTATAAGTAACATTACAATGTTTGTTGTATAAGTAACATTACAATGTTTGTTGTATAAGGAACATTACAATGTTTGTTGTATAAGTAACATTACAATGTTTGTTGTATAAGGAACATTACAATGTTTGTTGTATAAGGAACATTACAATGTTTGTTGTATAAGTAACATTACAATGTTTGTTGTATAAGTAACATTACAATGTTTGTTGTATAAGGAACATTACAATGTTTGTTGTATAAGTAACATTACAATGTTTGTTGTATAAGGAACATTACAATGTTTGTTGTATAAGTAACATTACAATGTTTGTTGTATAAGTAACATTACAATGTTTGTTGTATAAGTAACATTACAATGTTTGTTGTATGAGGAACATTACAATGTTTGCTGTATAAGTAACATTACAATGTTTGTTGTATAAGGAACATTACAATGTTTGTTGTATAAGTAACATTACAATGTTTGTTGTATAAGGAACATTACAATGTTTGTTGTATAAGTAACATTACAATGTTTGTTGTATAAGTAACATTACAATGTTTGTTGTATAAGGAACATTACAATGTTTGTTGTATAAGTAACATTACAATGTTTGTTGTATAAGGAACATTACAGTGGTTGCTGTATGAGGAACATTACAATGTTTGTTGTATAAGTAACATTACAATGTTTGTTGTATAAGGAACATTACAATGTTTGTTGTATAAGTAACATTACAATGTTTGTTGTATAAGGAACATTACAATGTTTGTTGTATAAGGAACATTACAGTGGTTGCTGTATGAGGAACATTACAATGTTTGCTGTATAAGTAACATTACAATGTTTGTTGTATAAGTAACATTACAATGTTTGTTGTATAAGGAACATTACAATGTTTGTTGTATAAGGAACATTACAATGTTTGCTGTATGAGGAACATTACAATGTTTGCTGTATGAGGAACATTACAATGTTTGCTGTATGAGGAACATTACAATGTTTGTTGTATAAGGAACATTACAATGTTTGTTGTATAAGTAACATTACAATGTTTGTTGTATAAGTAACATTACAATGTTTGTTGTATAAGTAACATTACAATGTTTGTTGTATAAGGAACATTACAATGTTTGTTGTATAAGTAACATTACAATGTTTGTTGTATAAGTAACATTACAATGTTTGTTGTATAAGGAACATTACAATGTTTGTTGTATAAGTAACATTACAATGTTTGTTGTATAAGGAACATTACAATGTTTGTTGTATGAGGAACATTACAATGTTTGTTGTATAAGTAACATTACAATGTTTGTTGTATAAGGAACATTACAATGTTTGTTGTATAAGGAACATTACAATGTTTGTTGTATAAGTAACATTACAATGTTTGCTGTATGAGGAACATTACAGTGGTTGCTGTATGAGGAACATTACAATGTTTGTTGTATAAGTAACATTACAATGTTTGTTGTATAAGTAACATTACAATGTTTGTTGTATAAGTAACATTACAATGTTTGCTGTATGAGGAACATTACAATGTTTGTTGTATAAGTAACATTACAATGTTTGTTGTATAAGTAACATTACAATGTTTGTTGTATAAGTAACATTACAATGTTTGTTGTATAAGTAACATTACAATGTTTGCTGTATGAGGAACATTACAATGTTTGTTGTATAAGTAACATTACAATGTTTGTTGTATAAGTAACATTACAATGTTTGTTGTATAAGTAACATTACAATGTTTGTTGTATGAGGAACATTACAATGTTTGCTGTATGAGGAACATTACAATGTTTGTTGTATAAGGAACATTACAATGTTTGTTGTATAAGGAACATTACAATGTTTGTTGTATAAGTAACATTACAATGTTTGTTGTATAAGTAACATTACAATGTTTGTTGTATAAGGAACATTACAATGTTTGTTGTATAAGGAACATTACAATGTTTGCTGTATGAGGAACATTACAATGTTTGTTGTATAAGGAACATTACAATGTTTGTTGTATAAGTAACATTACAATGTTTGTTGTATAAGTAACATTACAATGTTTGTTGTATAAGTAACATTACAATGTTTGTTGTATAAGGAACATTACAATGTTTGTTGTATAAGGAACATTACAATGTTTGTTGTATAAGTAACATTACAATGTTTGTTGTATAAGGAACATTACAATGTTTGCTGTATGAGGAACATTACAATGTTTGTTGTATAAGGAACATTACAATGTTTGTTGTATAAGGAACATTACAATGTTTGTTGTATAAGGAACATTACAATGTTTGTTGTATGAGGAACATTACAATGTTTGCATCACACAGTTATGATATGAGCATATCTCCCCTTTCACCGTGGTGGCCGTGCAGAAACCATGTATGAATAGCGTGTATATTAAGTAGCATAATGAAGTCGTCAAACATGACAGTTTTAATACGGCGTTACGACCGCCCCCTGTAGCAGCCCCGGAGAGTCGAGCCTCCTCCAGGAGGAGTGCCCTAGGTAGCACGGGGCCCTCTGCTCCAGCAGAAGGGTTGGGTCCGCTGTCAAAGGATTGAGACCTCTGTCAGAGGGTTGGTTATACTGTCACAGGGTTGTCCCCACTTTCAAAGGGTTAAGACTCCTCAGAGAGTTGACTCCCCTGTCACAGGATAGAGTCCCCTGTCAGAGGTTTGAGCCCTCTGTCAGAGGGTTGAATCCCCTGTCAGGGGGGTTGAGTCCCTTGTCAGGGGGTTGAGTCCCATGTCAGGGGGTCGAGTCCCCAGTCAGTGGAGTTCACTTCTCTGTCAGAGGGTTGAGTCCCCTATCAGGAGACTGAATCTTCTATCGAGAGTTGAGTTCCACTGTCAGGGAGTTGAGTCCCTCTGTCAAGTGGAATGAGTCCTCTGTCAGCGGAGTTGAGTCCTGTGTGTGAGCAAAGTTCTCCATCAGAGGGTTAAGGTACGTCAGGCGGCTGAACGTTGAGTTGGTGTGTTCATTCGGTTCCTCTGTCGGAAGGTTTAAAACTACGTCTTGGTCGAGACTTGAGCAGATTCATTTAGCGGGCAGATGGTGGAAGACCTATGAGCCCGTATTAAAAGATTAAGTCTTCTATTACAGAACCGGTCCATACATCATATTAGGCTCTATACTCTTATCAAAGGATTGAATCCCTCAGAAGTGTGGCTTCTCCGTCAGGGTCCTGTATCGTGGGCTTGATCTTCTCATAAAGAGGTTAGATAATGTTTATGATCTCAATTGTCTGTCAAAGGCTTGAGGCCCGTGTCAAAGAGTTCGGTTCACTGTGTTGAGTTCCAGATATAGTGTTGAATTCCCAATGAAAGGGTTGAATTCTCCGTGAAGGGGAGGTTGATATCTCCATGAAAGGGAGCGAGTTAAAGCCTTTGCCTCCCATCTTTGTGATCAATGGGGCTTAAGAGCAGGTAGTCAACAGCCGCCTCTTTGCTCTATCATTAAGCCCATGGCCGCCGTATGCAAAGCGGCCCGTGCCCAGGCCATTCAACCTCTGGGACCCTTTGTCCAGCGGCCTTTGTTCGGGCTCGCCACAGAGGCCAAACTGTGGCCAAGCAACCCTCAGCCTGCCCACGGGTCGTTTGCCAGTGTAAAGACCAATTAGGGTATTAATATGCTGTTGGTGGGCAGGGTGACGCGCGAGGCGACGGCCGGAGGAGCATGGAGATGAATGGGATGCTGAGGGTGAAGGTGTTGCTGCTGGGTATTGGGAGTGGCAGACGAGGACGGGGCAGACGTATGGCTTTATTATTTTGTATCTGGAGAGCGGATTCCTCTCACCGTTAAAGTTATTCGTTCATGTATTGTTTTTTTTTTTTTAAGATATTTTCGAACTCGTGACTGTGTCTTGTAGTGAGGTACTACATTATTTCACGGCCAGAGGCAGGTGGTGCCCTCCATGTAGGCTTTTAACCCATTAGTCTGCCGTCGACGGAGCGAGTTGGAGGAATAATAACTTGGAGGAACGTGGAGAGTTTGGTATATGGGTAGTGCGTCATGGTGGATAATGGACGTTTTGAATGTAAGCCCGGCACAGTCGACCCCGGGGCTTTTGAAGTTAAGAGGGACTTGTTAGAGGAGCCGTGTTGAGGCCTTTGATACCAGGACCAGACTTCTCCTAGGTGCTCCCCGTGTATCCGACCTACATAGACAGACAGTTTAGCAGCGGAAGCGGCAGTAGTAGCATCAGGAGTAGTAGTAGCAGTAGCGGCAACGGCAGTAGGAGTAGTAGCAGCAGAAGTAGAAGCAGTAGTAACAATAGCAATAGTAGTATTATCATTTATCTTAAGTGTGAAGGCAGACGGGTGCCATTTCGTTGACACAGTGTTGGGGACAGAAAGCTTCTGCTGTTGGTGATGGCTGACGGGTGAGAGAGGCAGATGGCATTACCGCTGTTGGTGTAGTGTGGTGGCAAGAGACTACCACAGTTGGAAGAAACAGGAGTTAGGGCCGTCCAGGGCCGGGCCCGCATTGGTTCCAATCCTGGTCGCGGCAGTTGGTCCGCAGTCTACCCTCTGGGGCAGATCCTTGAATTGATACTTGGTTATCAGAAATTTGATGGCCTTAATTAGGGCATTCACTTACCTGCGAAATCTCAGCAAACTTTAGAAAAAAGAAAGAAGTTGCTGTGAGAGTTTACACACACTCTCTGGCAACTGTGTTCGAGACGAGATCAAGTTTTAAGTTAGCCTGGTAGAAGGATGCAGCAGTCTTGACCTATCCTGGTAGAAGGATGCAGCAGTCTTGACCTAGCCTGGTAGAAGGATGTAGCAGTCTTGACCTAGCCTGGTGGAAGGATGCAGCAGTCTTGACCTAGCCTGGTAGAAGGATGCAACAGTTTTGACCTAGCCTGGTGGAAGGATGCAGCAGTCTTGACCTAGCCTGGTAGAAGGATGCAGCAGTTTTGACCTAGCCTGGTAGAAGGATGCAGCAGTCTTGACCTAGCCTGGTAGAAGGATGCAGCAGTCTTGACCTAGCCTGGTATAGGGATGTAACTATTAAGACTGCAGTAAGATTCTAGGTAACTGTTTCAAGACGGACGAGCAAGCTGCTGAAACATCGAGCCAGCCAGGTTGGCGCGTGGCCGCTTGTGAACACAGTATGCAAAGTAGCAGGTCGTCGTCAGGAAGGTTGCGGGCCGCCATTGTGTGGGTTCTCGGTGTTGGCAGAGCAGCGGTCAGATAGCAGACGATAAGGTAGATAAGAGTGGCTGCTAGTAAAGGGATTGGAGGGCTATCGCTGGTGTTAGTTTAGAGATAATTTGATGGACGCGGTAGACGTGAAGTGGGAGATGGTGGTGGTGGTGGCGGGTGTTGGGTAGTGGTGGTGATGGTGGTTGGTATTTGGTGGTGTTGGAGGCAGGTGTTGGTGGTGGTGGTGGTTGTCTGTGGGCATGTGTGCCCCAGCGTACGCACATGGTGTTGCCTGTCATGTTCCCTCCTGTCTGTTTCTTAACCTGTCATCTCCCAGTATCTTAGCTCTACTCAAAGCCCTGTTGCCTCCTTTCTCTGTGCCCCCGCTAGTTTCTCTCTCTCTCTCTCTCTCTCTCTCTCTCTCTCTCTCTCTCTCTCTCTCTCTCTCTCTCTCTCTCTCTCTCGAGCTAGCTGCTTGTTTGCCCCTATCGCTAGCTAGACCACGCAATAAATCATGAGCTGCTGCGTCGCGTAAGTACTGTGTGGCCGCTAGCAACTCAAGGTAGGCCGTTTTGATAACTGTTTCTTTCTCTACACCTCACACCTTTGAAGCTTTCTACCCTTTCATGTCTTTCCAAATAACCATAACCTGATACTTGAAAAAAGTTGTTATACTTCCTCCTGAATTCGTGAATCCTTTCTCCTATTTCAGTTAAGGCCTGATCTTAATGTAGAGTTTTGTTCGTGACTGGAGCCTTCATTGTTAAGAAAAAGGGATATTCAGAAAAAAGTCACACGATGTAAGAAACGTATGGTATGGGTTTATTAAAATGTGTGAGTGGTTGGTTGGTTATGCATATCTGATCCCTTTCCCTCCTCCCTCTTCCCTCCTAAGGCCTTATGACTACCTGCCCTCAGCTACCAGCTGCTGCCTTCCCTCTCACTCCGGTAACGTCACTTTGGACTGCTGTCTCCATTGGGCCAGTTGTAGAACATAAACCACAAGACTCTACTCTCGTGCTCTCATCTCAGGAAGTTTGAGCAGCCATAATGAAGATCAACCCTTAGAGAAAGGTGGTATCAGGGACCGCTCGCTATCCAGCCACGGCTGCCTCTCCAGCTGCAGCCGCCGCTAAGTTGGGCACATGACGTCAGAAGGGTAGCGTCACGCCCCCCCATCCCACTCCTCTTTTTTTTCACCCCCCTGGCTTGGCCAGACCCCCTGTGGACAAGCGCTGGTGGTGCCCGTGTGGTCGAGGGCTATCGGTACTTGTACACTCAAGTCCTGGATATTCGAGGGTGTTGACGGAACTGGTTACCGGCCTGGCCAGTACCGTGTCCTTCCAGCAACGATGTGTGACGGGTTTCCCTGTGACGCAGCGAGGCTGCTCCAGGAGTGACGTGTGACGCAGGTGTTCTGTGTTTCTTATGGGCCTTGTTTCACGAGTAACAAGATGTTTCAGAAGTGATGTGTTGTTTTAGTGACGACCTAGCGTTTCAGGGGTTCGTAGTGACATTATGATCCTTGAAGTTATGCCGTGTTCCAGGAACTGTATGGTGTTCCAGACTGCTATAGTGTGTCAGGTATGGCATGGTGTTCCAACCTGGTATAGTGAGCCAGGTATGGCATGGTGTTCCAACCTGGTATAGTGTGTCAGGTATGGCATGGTGTTCCAACCTGGTATAGTGAGCCAGGTATGGTATGGTGTTCCAGCCTGGTATAGTGTGCCAGGTAGGGTATGCTGTTTCAGACTGGTATAGTGAGCCAGGTATGGCATGGTGTTCCAACCTGGTATAGTGAGCCAGGTATGGTATGGTGTTCCAACCTGGTATAGTGTGCCAGGTAGGGTATGGTGTTTCAGACTGGTATAGTGAGCCAGGTATGGTATGGTGTTTCAGACTGGTATAGTGAGCCTGAAATGACGTTGTGTACAGTAGTAGTATTGTAATATTTCAGGTATGATGTACAAGGTGGAGACATATATGATAATGATATTGTAAAACAGGTTTTTAACCGTTTCGAGAGATTTTTTTTTAAGATAATTGGGAAATGCATCGCAGGTCGTGGCGACCAGATACTTCTCCAGGGGTTAGGCAACGAGGATGGTGTATGAGTGAGGCGTTACCAGAACTCCTGGAAAAACATAATTAACTTACAATTCTGGTGGACTTTTTAGAGGTTGTACTTGGTGGATGGTGAAGAAGGTTGCGGGTCCCTCTACCGTACCTTAGCTGACCATCTGAGGCACCATCTACTCAGATGCACCTCCTCCGCACAAACAAAATTTTTTTAGAACTAGAAATAGATTTTTACGTATATTTTTTTTCTTGTTGATACCATGTGCCTCAGAATGTTTAGTATTATATTCACAAGATTTACCTATTCTGGGAATACACATCTTCCCGGACACACACACACAGCAACACTTGTGAATGGGGAATGAAATTGAATAGACTCCGCGTCGCTGGTAGTGGTAAGCCGCCACAATCCGGTGGGCGTGACGTAAGCATGAATCCGGAGCGCTACCAGCGGCTCATCGTGTTGGTTCGATTTTGTTTTCCACCGCTGGAGGAAATGGAGGTTAATCTCACCGTGGGCGAGGCCTTTCCTGTCTTTGTGATGGCAGTGGTCTCTCTCTCTCTCTCTCTCTCTCTCTCTCTCTCTCTCTCTCTCTCTCTCTCTCTCTCTCTCTCTCTCTCTCTCTCTATCTATCTATCTATCTATCTATCTATCCATCTATCTTTATCTCTGCCTATCTCAGGGAACATGGTATAGCTCCTACTCCTCCTCTTCCCTCTCTTAAGCTGCCTGACACAGTTCCCTCCATTACCTGGCATGATTGAGCTTTTCCTCTCAAACTCTGTCGTGGAGCCTCCAGTAGAAGAGCTCTGCAGTGACGCAGTTTGGTAGAGCTCCTTCAGTAGGGTCGCTTGGTCGAATTCTTCTCGTTAAGCACTGATACAGGATTCCTCCAGTCAATTGAAACTCCTCATCCTAAAAATTTACTGAAGCTCTTTGCTTCTCTTAAGAGGTTTCTCATTGCTGCCGCCATCCCTAACTATGACTGACCTTATCTAACCTTAGGGTGAGGGAGGGAGGTGGGTCAGATAAACACCTGGACCGATGTGACACCTGGAGTTGCCACCCTCGTTTGACCTGATCTGACGCAACTCGCCATGTTTCAGTTAGCTTGACGTGCTCCTTGCTTTCGTGTGCCGACCTTCTCCGTCCGCTTAGTCTAGATGACTTAGTCTCTTCAGGTTTGCTGTGTTTGATGTTAAGTCTTAATCTCATAGCTTCGGTTTTCTGACTCCTCTCTTGTCTAAAGAATTTTACTTGCCCTCCAGCCTCAGTTGTATAGTGTACGACCTTGTTTTAGCCCTTGTTCCATTTTCTCCTCTGCTTACCTGTTTGCCGATGAGTGGTACGTCACCTGACCCATTCAGGTCGCGTTTCATTCAGTTGACCTACACCTGTGGTGTTTCACTGCTGTGTCGTGGTGAACACTGCTTCTCTAGTGTCACTTGTACCCACCTTCTGCTGGCCCAGTAAGCTCCTCCCTCATACTTCCCGATCTGTTGTCACTGAACCCGTATGTTCGCTGCCCCGAGTGATTCGTGATATTCGCGTCGGTGTATGTTGTTATCATCCTGTCCATTTATGTCGCTGTACACACACACACACACACACACACACACACACACACACACACACACACACTTACTTCTGTGACTATATCGTGCTGTGATGTGGCTAGGGAGGTACACATTTCCAGACCAATCCGCTAGTTTAGTTGGTTTATTCAGTGACTGGAAGGGAGTAACTTTTAGAAGGACAGAATATGAAAATATTGTATTATAATGTCCGAGGAGAAATTATTTCGTTATTGTAGTTAGGTTATTGTCATATATATATATATTTGTCTTGGTAAATGGCTGGACTTCGTAACTAGTTCATAGGGTGATGGTCACCCCCCCCACCCTACCCCACTCCTGTATTAGTCTCGTGTCTTCCTTTTCTTAGAAAGATTATTATTATTATTATTATTATTATTATTATTATTATTATTATTATTATTATTAGTGTTATTATTATTATCATTATTATTATTGTAATTATAATAATTATTATTGATATTGTTATATTTTGTTGTTATTATTATTATTATTATTATTATTATTATTATTATTATTATTATCATCATTATTACCTGCACTATCGTCATCAGTAGTGAGAGCAAATCTCATGTACCCAGTTCACATTTTCCTAATTTTTCTCCTGTTTTCTAGTTAATTACGTTTGATATCTAATTGAACTCTGTTTTTTCCATACAATCCCCAGCTTCTGTGTTTACATAATCAACATTTTCGTCCCGACAGTTCTCTCTTCCTGCTTTCCCAACGTTCTGCTCTTACCCCCACAGTCCCCACCTTCTCCTCCTTCCAGTATTCTGCAAAATTTTGCACTTTACACGGGTTAATTAGAAAGTCTGTAGTGTACCCTACAGCTTCTTATCTCGCATTTTTTTTTATCTTCACTAACTACTTTCACATTATTTTTTTATGCTTCCCTGCTGTAATTCTCTCTCTCTCTCTCTCTCTCTCTCTCTCTCTCTCTCTCTCTCTCTCTCTCTCTCTCTCTCTCTCTCTCTCTCTCTCTCCTGCGTCATGAGCAGAAAGTTTGTAGTGGGAGATGTTGGCCTCCACTTCTCCCGGCGAGTCCTGGGTCAGTGTCATTGTGGCATCATGTAGCCAGGTACTGTGTGTGTGTGTGTGTGTGTGTGTGTGCGCGCGTGCCTGGAGCCCACCTCCTCCTCCTCCCGCCTCCACACCGGAGGCTCAGCTAATTACAATCCACTCGTGCTATTTACTTCAGCCGTGAATGATAAATGACTCCGTGAATGCTGATGGGACGCGCTCTCCCGCCGTGATGAATGGCACGCGAGACAATGAACAAGGAGGAATAAAGGCTGGGGCGCCGGGGACCTCCGTATGAATTCGCGGCGCCATTCAGCACTGGTCATAATGAGGATATAGGAAGGTGGTGGCGGTATTGTTGGTGGCCAGGGCGTCCCGCTGATCTGATGACCCGCCCTCACCACCGTTGGCGCCGCTCCTGTTGGCCATTTCCTGGTGCCCCTTGTACTGCCTTGCTGTTGGAGGCCACTCCTCCTCCCATGAAGTTGATAGGTTTTACAGTAGTGTGTTATCTGGGGTGTCTCGTCGTGTGTTGAGAGGGTCTGGCCATTTTTGTTTAATGGCCAGAGTAGTATTGTGTGGGTTGTCACCTGTTTTCTGTTGGCTTTTGTAGTATGTTGTCATATACCGTGTCTGCTGGACATGTTGTTGTATGTTGTCATATACCGTGTCTGCTGGACATGTTGTAGTATGTTGTTGTATGCCGTGTCTGCTGGACATGTAGTATATTGTCATACAGTGTGCCGTTTCTGCTGGACATACTCTCATGTTCTGCAACATGAACTGTACGGTATGGTCATTTGCATAATGTATAGGTTGTGAGGATTCCAAGTTCATTTGTTTAATGTGTTGGTTGTGAGGTTATCAGGTTCATTTTATAACATTATCCTTTTCCTTGTATGGCTAAGGCCAAATCGAGCGGCTCCTGCATAGTATGCTCTTGTACATTATACCCGTCGCCACACGTGTTGCGTCTCGCACTATAGGCCTGTCACCACACACTTAGCACCACACTCCTGGCTGGCACCATTGGCCTGTCACCACACACTTAGCACCACACACCTAGCAGGCACCACAGGCCTGTCACCACACACCAGGCAGGCACTACACACACCCCTGGCAGACACCACATATAATAACGGATAATAACAAGTTTCTTCACCCACTTCCTTCTATCCTTCAGTACATATCCTTGCGGTATCTACACATTTGCTCTCCATTGTCACTCGCCACCCACAAACATCCACTGTAATCCACTTCCCTGGCCTGTGCGTCACCACCACGCCCTCCCCTCCACCACTGCCACCATCACCAGCACAGCCACCACCCCCTATCACCACTCTTCCCTCCACCTCATCTACTCACCACCTCCCTCACCCACCCTTCGTTCCACACCGACCTTCATCTACCCAGCACTTGCCACTCCCCTTCGTCTTCTCGGTTATGCCTGCCATCACCGTCCCTTCTTGCCTTCCTCCTCACCAAGTACTCACAGTCACCTCTCACCACTCATTCATTCCCTTCACCCATCCGTCACCAGCCATCTTAACTCACCCATCATTACTCACTGTCCTCCCTCACCCTTCACCATCCACTCCTGTTACCCAACGTTACTCGCCCAGCCTTACTCGCTCACCCATCACTACCCAGCCTTCATCATCCACCCCTCACACCCACCCTTCACTACCCACTTCGTTCACTCCTCTCCCCGTTATTATTCACTACACACACACACACACACACACACACACACACACACACACACACACACACACACACACACACACATATCATACAATATATATAAGTAGTTGTATGATTGTAATGTACAAAAGATGAGGTGCCTCACCAGTGTAAAACACACTCGCCGTGCTGTACAGATAGGTAATCAAGACTAGGTAATACTCGCACGCCCGCCCGCCCGTGCCCGGCATGAGGCGGGCCAGGAGGACGGTAGTGGAGGGCAGCGCGTGCCGTCCATCAGCCCACTTTAATATGCAAACTAGCCCGTGTGCATGTCTGCCCCGCCCATGTGTGTACGCGGCGTGCCCTACTTAGCCCGCTACTGTGCCCTCGTGTATGCAAATAGCCACATGCTTGGGGAGGGGGAAAAAAATCGCGGAGCTACAAAAAAAGCGTAAAGCTGACGCGTGGCCTACAGCTGAGGACCGTGTCGGGCGGGCGACGCTGGTGGTGGTGGTGGTGGTGCTGCTAGTTGTACTGGTGATGATGGTGGCGAGTGTAATGGTGCTTGTGATGGTGTTCCTTACTTCATGTTGGTGGAACTCGTGATGCCGGCCGTGTAGATAGTGGTAGTTGGGTTGCTTCTTTAGATAGTGGTGGTTGGGTTGCTTCTTTAGATAGTGGTTGGGTCGCGTCTTTAAATGGTGGTAGTTGCGTTGCTTCTTTAGATAGTGGTAGTTGGGGTGCTTCTTTGAATGGTGGTAGTTGCGTTGCTTCTTTAGATAGTGGTAGTTGGGTTGCTTCTTTAGATAGTGGTAGTTGGGATGCTTCTTTGAATGGTGGTAGTTGCGTTGCTTCTTTAGATAGTGGTAGTTGGGGTGCTTCTTTGAATGGTGGTAGTTGGGGTTGCTTATCAGTGAGGAAGGTGGTGTCTGTGTTTTACTTAATTGCTTCTTATGTGTCTGCTGCATTTTGTTACCCCAGTTGTTCGGATCTGTTGATGCCACCGTTCAACAGGATAGGGTTCCCCCCTCCTCCTCCTCCTCTTGTTTTGTATGGATGGTCGTACTTGCTTTGCCTTTGAAGTATTTCCTCTGAGAATGAGGACGTTTATGAGGGCGGCCAGACCTGTATGAGGGGGCTGGTTTGCCTCATGAGTCCTGATCCACTTGAGAGGGTCTGGTCCACTTGTGGGGGGGACCTGCACCAGGGTTCTGCGACTGCCTGAGACGCGCTTCTAACTCTCCGCCTTAGAGAGGCCCTTACCTTTCGTCTTACAAGGGGCCCAACCTCCCACCTAAGAGGACCCTGTCCACCTAGGAGGGCCCCGTCTGCCTAAGAGGACCCCCGTCTGCCAGACAGGGCCCCGTCCGTCAGAGAGAGCCCCGGTCCGTTGGCCGTGGACGCTGGGAGAGGTTCTCCGGCTGCATATATTCCGACACCTGGAGTTCCTGAAGCGTGAGAGAGCCCAAAGTTTTTTTGTTCGGGGATTTTAATATATTACTTTTGTCTCCACTTTAATCCCGGCCACTGCAGCCGGCCGTACCCAGGTCCACGGGGGCCCGCGAGGACCCAATGTGTAACGCGCATCTCCGGCAGACGCAGGAAATTTGCGGTGACTAACAAGGACGATTTAATCTCGCAGCGAAAACTAGAAGAGTTGAGAAATATGATCTTAGGAGAACTAGTATAGACGTGTTTAGAAACGGCATATTATCTTGGAAGATATATGTATAACATGTTCACAAAACTGAGTGAAATGTGCATTGTTAAGAAAGACGGTGAGGGACTTGTACTGAAGTTGCAGTGGTGCGTGTATAGTTAAGTGGTGGTACGTCCATTGTTTGACAGTGGTACATACGTTGCTCGGCATTGGTGCGTGCATGGTTTGGCAGTCGGCACGTACACTGTACGGCAGTGGCATGTGTATTCTTCGCCGGCTGTTCGTGCATTGTTCACCAGTGGCAGATGCATTGATCAGCAGTGTTACCTGCATGACTTTGCAGTAGCACGTGCTTTACTCTGTAGTGGCTACGTGCATTTTCACTAGTGTTATGCACTGGTCAGCAGTGATAAGTGCATTGCACGTATGCTGCCGTGCAGTGTGACGCGTCACCCCAGAGGTAAACACCCCCGGCAGAAGGTGTGTGGCGGTAGCACTGCTGGTGGCGGGACTCTGTCGCTTATACATATTTCCTCCTGTGGTTTCCTTGTTTTCATGTCATACGAGAACTGAGAGAGGAAAATTCAGATCAAAAGTAAATATAGATGAGTAAATGGATGTGTGGATGTTCAGGGAATGGAGAGGGCAGAGAAGATTGGTGGTAGATGCAGTGGGTAGGAAATTTAGGGAGTAGACCCTGACACGTTCAGAGGTGGGGAAGGGGGGCAGAGAGAGATAATTATTTGGGTTAAATGAGGGAAACATGTTTATGACAGTAGAGGGGGAAATAGTATTTTTTTTTTTTTTTTTGAGAAAGCAAGGGGAAGACTGAGAAGTGTGGAGATGGCTGGGGAGGAGATGTTTTGGGAGTGAAGAGGAAGGAGGGAGATGATGCTAGGGTGAGGCGAGGGGAACGACGGAGCCATGCCACACAAGGGTCGTGAGTTAGAACAACCCTTTAGGACCTCATGACACAAGGTTCATCACTGCAGTTGTTGCCTGGGCACCTTTTACATGGCCATACTGATGGCAGTGCCTGTAAGAATGGCCGTGCAAAACAGGATGACAGTGGCAGCACTCTGGCACACAAAGTGTGATAACTATTTCATTTGTCCAAACAACTGAAATGCATACAAGTTTTTGGTTCACTTTGACACCTTGCGGAACACACCCCAGAACGAGCAGTAAAATCTTGGGTAGGTAGTGATGAAAATGAACATGAACAGGAATGAGAGAAAATTTGGATGGTTAGAGAATGATGCGAAGCGGATGGGAGTGGAGTGTGATGGTAGTGGGAGTGAGAGCTGGAGGAGGAGGAGGAAGAGGAAGAGCCAGAGAGAGGGAGGGAGGGAGGGGGGATTAGCCGTGACAATGCAGTCGTTTATCGATCGCCTCTCCCACTCAGGTATGCAAATCAGCCACACTAGTGTAAAAAATGTGAACGGGGTTGACTGTGAGGCGGTGTGGCGGCCCCCAGGCCAGCCAGGGCCCAGCTGCTCCAGCCACTGACACCAACTGTTCTTTTTGTTCGCGACACAGAACTCTGGTGAGGCAGTGGTCTGCTGCTATAGATACACTCGATTACTTGCATATATATATATATATATATATATATATATATATATATATATATATATATATATATATATATATACACTCGCCTCCTGCTACAAATCCTCAGTGTACACTCATTTATGATTATTTTTTCCCACTCATATTGGCTTTCAGGATTTGTAGTCAGAAGCCCAGATGTTTATGTTTAGAGGGAGAGTATCGTGTTGAGGGATCACGTGAGGAGACATTTCATGGCGTATGTAGCGAAGGACATGGTTGGCCTCAGTAGCCGAGGTTGGCCCAAGCCAGGCCAGTATGGCAGCGTCATGTAATATGTCTTCTAGTGAGCCATCGTGTGCCGTTTGGGGATCAGGACCCGTGTTGCTGTGAGTGTGTAGAAGACTGTTGTCTTGTGTGGCTGTATGTGGTTGACTGATGGCAGTGTAGGTGTGTGGGTAGCGTGGTCCCTCCCACCAAGACTCACTGTAGCTTCCTGCCAGCAGCTACGGGTGCGTGGCTCGTGGTGTTCGGCACGTGGCACATAGAGCACCAAGATCCCATAACTTACCTCCGAGACCTGCCATCGGGTCTTGGTGTGAACAGTTCGTGTGGACGAGAAGACAGGAGTGTCCCATGCCATGTACCTGGTGTAGAGATAGTTGGTGCATTGGACGCACCCTTCTCTACTTTCTCTCTCTCTCACTCTCTCCACGGTCTCCTCCCTCCCCATCCCCCTCCCCTCTCCAACGCGTGCCCAGACGACGCACCTTATTAGTTCGAGTCTAGAGACCATCGAAAAAACGGAGCTATGTAAATATGCAAATAGGGGGCGGTGGGCAGACGACAAAGACGCATATGGTAACGAGGCGCCGGTGTGAATGAGACCCGCTATAAGGTGTATGCTAATGTCGGCCGCTCTACTGACGGACCCACGTTGTACGTTTGTGTGTGTGTGTGTGTGTGTGTGTGTGTGTGTGTGTGTGTGGATGGGTGGGTGGGTGTGTGTGTAATGAAAGTGTGATTGCATTCGTGCATGTTTGCAATTTTTTATCATTTGTCTTCCTGGCTTCCACTGCCCTCCAGTGACATCGTAAACTGGACAGCACTAATCTGTACCGTCTACTTACACTCTGTTCTCGACAGTCACCTCAGTCCTCACCCTCTGCACATGATCTGGTGTGGTGGCGGCTGCTTGTCCCTCTGTAAGTCTGTGTCTTGCATTCCTCTCGTGAGGATTACAACCATGACCTCACATCCTCCTTCCTGACTGGGTACGTGTGCCGTCACCACCACTGGTGACAGTCGGCGTCCACAAGGAAACTGGTTGGTTATGTGTGTCGAGGGGAGGGAGGGCTCATCTTGCGTGTGCTCTGAGGCGACGTATGGACCATTATCTGGTGGTAAGGTATCATTATCACCAGCTGTCCGACCAGCCCTCCCCAGTGCCCGGGGCGCCCACAGTGTCCGGAGCGGCTGTCATCCTCCACCTCAGCAACCGCCGCTATGTCACCAACTTCCTCGACCATAACAGTCTTATGATCCTAAGCCGCAGTTCAATATCTCGTGGAAATTCTACCATTAAGACCTGCAGAAGGAAGGGGTAAGTTTCATGCGTTCCTGTTGTGGTATAACGTGTTGAGTGAGGGCGGGATATGCAGATTATCCCCCGCTGTCACCACGTGCTGGTTCTGGCCGAGCCCGTCGGGCGTGCCCCTGTTATGAAGGGCCCACCGCTAATTTGAATAGGCACATGCCAATCTGCATACACCCCTTTATGAGAGCCCTACCCACTCTAAATGGCCATAACTTCCGAGGACCATAGGGCAGGGCGGCGCGCGGGTCTACCCTGCTTAAAGTCGAGGGGCATGTGTCATCACGGTATGGCTTTCGTTTCTAATGACCTCTGTGGTTTTGCCTCTTGTACGCCGATCCATTCTATTTCTCGCTATCTGGCAGCTTGAAAGAAAGCTCATTACATTATGACGGACCGTCCGAGGCTTATTTATGGTTTGTGGGCGATTCATTGTCGTATGTTTTGATCGGTAATGATGATGGTTGCAGCCTCCAGCTCGTCGAGCGGCAATTGTACGCGGACCCTGGTGGTGGCAGGCCTATTCACGGGCCATCATATTCATCTCATATTCGTCTCTTCTTTATACACTAATGGGGCGCGGTAGGTAGTGGCCTCCAGCTCATTAATCCTACTGGTGGAGACGTCATCGGTGAGGTAAGCTGTGTGTGGCTCGATCAGGCCCGTGATGCTAGCTCAGAGCTGTGTGGCTAAGTGGCACGATTTTGTTAGGGGCCATGTCAGAGGTCTCTGCGGCTCGGATCAGTTCTGTATGGGGGTCTGGGTCACTACTGTGTAGGGTTTAGGTCACGGCTGTGTGGGAGGCCGGGTCAGCGCCGTGTGGGGTGAAGGTCAGGGTTCTCTGGAGGCTAGAACTGTGTTTTTTAGGGGCCGATTCGATTCGGTATGGGATTCAGTTCAGGGCTGAGTGGGATGACGTTGAATGTAAGCCACAGGAGTGGCTACGTTACTGTGTACACTCACCTTGTGGGCGGTGGCACAAAAGCGAAAACATAACGCACAGAAGGTCCAAGTACTGAGCCTCAGTGATGGAACAACATAGTTAACAGGTCCGGGTCCGTTCTGTGTGAGGGGCCAGGTCAGATTGCAAGTAGTTGGATCAAAGGAAATGGGCATGGTAGTGGAAGAGGTAAGGGGGGGCTTGCGTGTTATAAATAATGGAGGCTGTGGCCTCGCGTCCTCCTCCTTCGTCAAGTTTATATCAATGAATGTGACTCGTGTCCAAGCTGTAAACTGAAGGCATGCGAACAACACAGTTATTGTGACTAATTTTTGGCCCTAGATTTGCAAATATTTGTTTTGCTGTATATATATATATATATATATATATATATATATATATATATATATATGGGGATAGGGGATTAAGAATACTTCCCACGTATTCCCTGCGTGTCGTAGAAGGCGACTGAAAGGGGAGGGAGCGGGGGCTGGAAATCCTCCCCTCTCGTTTTTTTTTTTTTTTTTTTCCAAAAGAAGGAACAGAGGGGGCCAGGTGAGGATATTCCAGAAAAGGCCTAGTCCTCTGTTCTTAACGCTACCTCGCTAACGCGGTTAATGGCGAATAGTTTAAAAGAAAGAAAAAGAAATATATTTGCATATATATATTTGCAAATATTTGTTTTGCTATATATATATATATATATATATATATATATATATATATATATATATATATATATATATATATATATTATCCCTGGGGATAGGGGATTAAGAATACTTCCCACGTATTCCCTGCGTGTCGTAGAAGGCGACTAAAAGGGGAGGGAGCGGGGGGCTGGAAATCCTCCCCTCTCGTTTTTTTTTTTAATTTTCCAAGGGAAGGAACAGAGGGGGCCAGGTGAGGATATTCCAAAAAAGGCCCAGTCCTCTGTTCTTGGCGCTACCTCGCTAACGCGGGAAATGGCGAATGGTTTGAAATATATATATATATATATATATATATATATATATATATATATATATATATATATATATATATATATATATATATATATCGTCTCCATCTCTCGCCATGTTCTCTCCTCTCTCCTTGCCCTTGACATCCTAACCGTCCCAAGGTGTTCCCTCGTTACTCTTCCCTCACGGTCACCAAGCCACTGATAGAATGTCTCCTCTCTCTCTCTCTCTCTCTCTCTCTCTCTCTCTCTCTCTCTCTCTCTCTCTCTCTCTCTCTCTTATCCTTAGTTACCACCCCGTCCGCTCCCGCAGCGTGTCTCCCACGTCCTGTCCACCTGTGCTCCTCCTCCTCACCTGAGCAGCTCTTGCTCAGCCAGCCACCTGTAGCCAACCAGGCTTGACCACCTCTCGCTTACGACTGCTATAACCCGTCCGTGTCCTGATCTGTTTGGTAGGTTTTTGCTACCACTTGGTCGCATCCTACCTCGAGGACACTGGTCGTCTCCTCTCCCCTCACCCCATCCTTTCTTCTGTGGTGGTTATAAGATGGGTTAAAGAAAGAGGTTAGACAGGAAAGGTAGTATGGGGAAACAGAAGATAGTGTAAAGACGTATTAGTGTGGGTTTACTGAAGCATATGGTTGGTTTGCTGGATACGTATTTCTCCTTAGTTGTCTCCTGCAACACCTCGCACACACCTGGCTGCCTCCATCCCACCTGGTCGCCTCCTGCCCACCTGGTCGCCTCCTGCCCACCTGGTCGCTTCCTGCCCACTTGTTGCTCACCCAACTGGTCGCCTCCTGCCCAGCGCAGTTCACTCGAGTTCGCCAAACAATCTAATTGCTCCCGGGAGGTGGTTCGTTCCAGTGGCTCTGTGTAAATAGCAGTGCTGTCGTGTCTCCCTCCGCTGCCAGAGCCCGACTGCTGTTGCTGCATGTAATGTTGCTGTTGTTTGTGGAGGTGTTGGTGGCGGGGATGGTGGTAACTGTTGGTGAAGTTGTTGATGGTGACGTAATGTTTAGATTATTGTGGTAATAGTTTTTCGTGAGTGTTGCGTGAATTTGTGGCGATGATGTATTTGGGTGATGTTGGTTTTGTTGTGGTTTACGGATTTGTGTTCTTGATTTTCATGGTTTGTGTTGCTGAAGTTTTGTTTTGGTGATAGTGCTGCAGTTGCTTATGGCGATGTTACTTGTTGAAAATCCTCTATTTTTCTTAGAGTTACAGGCGAACCTTTTCAGAAGATCTGTAAGAGTCCTTCAGTAAACAAGAACACTGTAGTGTGTCCAGGCATACCGCAACACAGAACGTGAAGATGAAGCACACTAGAGGACTTTTGAGAACTTAAAGCTCCTCGAGGAACTTGAAACCGGACTTATTGATGGGGAAGCCTGAAACCTACCGAATGGAATGGATTAAGAAATATCAGTAAACATCAGAGAACATTCTAGACGGTCCAGAATTCCGTGGAATAACTCGACATCTCCCTGGAAGACCCACCCACCCACCACCAATCTCCCCTGGAAAGAAAAAAATGTGCATCTGTTTCCAGTATTCAGGAAGTGTCTGGAAGACTTAAAAGCTTGCTGGAACGTCTGCGAACCTCTCGGGAGGTCCAGGAACTATAGCGTGGACCCCCCCTCAGAAATCTTGACTAAGGACCAGAATTCCTTTTGGTGTCCCAGAGACATTCCTAGGAGGCCAGAGAACCTCATAGAAGAGTCGAGAAAAAAATCTTGGCGGGCGCGAAAGGTTATTTGGATGTGGTAGGAATCGCCCAGAAGAGTCTTGAGCCTCGTGATGGACGGAAGACCTCCTTCGTAGACCTACCTGCCTTGAGGTTCGAGACACTGGAGAAGATTAGCATAAATTACCATCCCTCGGCAAGACACACGTGCTTCATGGGTGATTGAAAGTTAAAAAGAGGCTGGAAAAATACAGTTTGAGTAGTAATGAACCGTGCTAGAGCGCCAAGGAATACTAGACCACCACAGCCTGGTGTCGGCCAGGTTAACTGATAGTGATGCAAGTGTCACAACATACTGTCGTAGGCTCGACCCCTGACCTTACGCACGGTAAGCTAGGGCAGCTGGCGACGCTGCTCCCTCCCTCCTTGTCCTAGTGGCCTTCTGATGATTTTGGTGTCATCGCTCTGCTTATCAGGGTGTCATGCCACTGCTGATCCTCATGTCATTCCCCTGCTAATACTCGTTTCGTTCTCCTGCTGATCCTTGTGTCATTCCCCTACAGATCCTCGTGTCATCTGCTGATCCTTGTGCCCTTCTTCGGCTGATTTCAGCATCATCGTCCGGCTGACCGTCATTTTCCTGGTTGTTCGGGGGTGTCATCCCCACCCTCAGCCCTCCACCCGTCCCCTCTCAGCGTCATGTACTGCTGACTGTGGTTTCTGGGTTGTATGGCACTGCTGACGTAGTGCTGTCAGACCCGTAATGAATGTGTCATGCCACTGGTGATCCTGTGTCATTCCTTCGCACGCTAAGGGGACCAGTCGCCCACCGTCTGCGACACACACACACACACACACACACACACACACACACACACACACACAGCGGTACTACCCAGTACAGCTGTTGGGAGCCAGGTGTCGGGGGAGGTAAGTGTTGTGAGCGGGGACTGACGTGGCCAATAAAAGTTGGTGCACCAAGGTCGGTCCTCGTCCCTCCCTCCCTCCCTCCCTCCCTTCGCCGCACACGAGGTGAGACGCGTCTCTCTCGTGCTGGAGAGGAGGTTGGTCGTGTGTATGGCCACCTTGGCTCGTGGGGCGTCGCGAGAGTCCTGGATCATTGATTAAACTCTTGAACACGACGCGAACGACTCTTCAAACACGAAAATACGACCTTGAACACTACGGTACGACCCTTGAACACGACGGTACAACCCTTGAACACGACGGTACGACCCTTGAGCACGACGGTTCGACCCTTGAACACGACGGTACGACCCTTGAACACGACGGTACGACCCTTGAACACGACGGTATGACCTTGTGGTTTGGTAGCGTAACCTTTGACCAGACCCCTGAAGGGTCAGGTCTGAGGCCAAGTCAGTCACAACCAGGGGTTCGTGTCAAAGGGTTGTACCATCGTGCCCAGGGGTTGTTCCGTCGTGCTTAAAGTTGTATCATCGTACCCAACGTTGTACCATCGTGCCTAAGATTGTACCATCGTGCCTAAGGTTGTACCGTCGTGCCCAGGAGTTGTACCGTCTTGCCCAAGAGTTGTTTGTACCGTCATGCTCATGAGATGTACCGTTGTGGTCAAGTTGAGTGAGGGGCCTTGGGCTGATCATCGGTAACGTGTGGGTTTATTTATGGATTAATAAGTGTCATCTATTGCAGGCGTTGTGTGGGTGTACGATGTGTACTGCAACACCCGTGTATACTCTGCCTACGTATGGGGAATTTTGACCCCAGGAAAGATTGTTAAAGAAAACTTATGACTGCAAGTGAATATTTCATCTAGCATTTTGGGGAACTTTTGAGTACATTCTATCTCAATGAATAACATTGCTTATCAACTGTAATCCATTAATGTGAATCGCACGTGGGATCTGGTTTTGAGTATCATTTCCGGATTGTATTGGAGTTTCACAGACCTAAGATTTCACCAATGAATTTCTTTTTTTTTCTTTTTTTTTTTAACGTCAGCAGAAATAACTTTCCTTGGTGTTATGTCACTTGGGTTGCACTACAAATTCGTAACAGTTCGTCCTTGTAACAAGTTTAAAGTAATGAAAAATTTTTCCTTTAGAAATACTTTTTCTTTTTTGTTCTTTGTACAGTTTGGCAATACTAATTTGAGTTCTTGACGTTAAGAGAAACAGCGATTATTGCGCCTGAGTTGGATGCCACAATGCCTGGTCTTCAAACACGTTAATTTCCCCTTCCTTTAAAAGTATAGTGTCCAGACGTCCTTCTCTTACTTCGAGCAGGTTGTCTCCTTCCGTGAGGAGAGTCTGGCCATCCCTCTCTCTTCATTCTGGAGTAGGGGGAGTCCATCATCACCATCTCATAATGAGAACACTTTCCCCCCACACCCGTCGTAGATACAGAAATGAATATAGATTTAGTGGTCCTTCGAGGGAGCGTCAACTCCTTCCTGGCATTGATATTAATGGCCGGGCATCCACTCCATCATTATAAGGCTGAGGACTGGAAGGCAGTGGATTGTTTCTACGTAGGAACGAACAGATGTGAGCAAGACCTCCAGTGATTCACTGCTCGGTATCCTTCTGCTGTGAGTGATGCTATGTAGAGATGATGTGTGTGGTATTGCACGATGTATTCTGAAACGATCACTACAGCCTCAGAATCGTACATGAGACGTTCCTCGTAGTACAGCGCCGGGAATACATTAAACAAGCAGTGACTCACCGTTGCCGACATATTCCGTAGCCTTCTCACAAACAAGATACATAAAACAGGAAATTTGTATATTTCACTGTTGAGCGTACATTTCTAAGCCAGGTTTTCGAAATATTCCCCGTATGATGATTGTCTTATTCTGTAGACATGAAACCAACTTGTCCGTTCTCGTTCAGTAAGTGCTGTGGCTTCTGTGTATTGCACATGCCAGGTGGAGAAAGGATGTTAGCGAATTCAGCCTTTGTTCGTCTATTCATAGCGCTGCCTCGATAGCGCAGGAAAGGGCGGAATATGAAAAAATTTATTATTACTATTATCATTATTATTATTATTATTATTATTATTATTATTATTATTATTATATTAATATCATTATTATTATTATTATTAATGTCATTATATTATTATTATTATTTCATTAGTATTGTTATATTATTATTATTATTATTATTACTATTATCATTGTCATTATATTATTATTATTATTATTATTATTATTATTATTATTATTATTATTATATTAATATCATTATTATTATTATTATTAATGTCATTATATTATTATTATTATTTCATTAGTATTGTTATATTATTATTATTATTATTATTACTATTATCATTGTCATTATATTATTATTTTTATAATTATTATTATTATTATTATTATTATTATTATTATTATTATTATTATTATTACTATTATTATTATTTCAGAGCTGTTCGCTATAACCCGCGTGATCGAGATATCGCCAGGAACAGATGAATTAGCTTGAAAAGCAAACAGAAAAAAAACATCCTTACTTGAGTCCTTTCTCTGTTGACACTTTCGGGATGTAACACAGGAGGGGAGGATTTCCAGGCCCCTGCTCCCACCCAGCTTAGTCTCTTCCTCCGACGCACAGGTTATCGATATGTGGGTAACATATTTTCTCCTCTATCCCAATAATAAAGATAATAATAATGATAATAATGATAATAATAATAATAATAATAATAATAATAATGATAATAATAATGATAATAATAATGATAATTAATAATTATGATATTATTATTATTATTATTATTATTATTATTATTATTATGATGATGATGTAATATCAGTAATGATAATAATGACGATAATAGTAAGTATGATAATTACAATTATTATAATGATAATTATGATAATTTAAAGCCCGTAAATTGTAATGTCTTCTCATGACATAGCAAAGGGACAAACTTGGGTCATTTATAATCAAGTGAATATCATGTTCTTCATGTCCATAACTTTCTTGGTTACATTATTCGTATTCAGCAATATACATTTTCAAGTTAGCTGGTGTCCGTTCGTAAGTTTGTGTGGCAATATCGAATAATTTTTTCTTCCCTGCCATCAACCAATCTTGACACGTCATTAGGTTCCCTCCCCCAGTACCTACCTGCTGGGGGAAGACTCATCTGAAGGTGGCGGTGCCCCGGGAAATTTTCCAAAAATAGCCTATATTTTGTGACGCGGCGTCCGCCAGCGACGTGCACTTGTGGGCTTGTCGGCTGTCGCTCGGCCTACATTGCTGGGCGCCACCCTGAAACTCTCGTACCGCACGAGTGTTTACCGTTCGTAGTAGTAGTGATGATAGGGAGAGTGCGTGTCTCCTGCTGTAAGGGTCTGGGTGCAATGTTTCTCTCATACGTGAAAAAACTCTACGGATATGCAAAACCTTGTTTACCCCACGTGTGTGATTACTGTTGATGTGTTACGAGGGGAGAGTTTTACACTCTTGTTGCCCCTTCTCTTAACCTTGTGTGTGTGTGTCTAATTACTTCTTTCTATTTCTATTCATTTCGTACCCTTATACTGTAAAAACACCTTTTTTACATTCTTTCTGAGAAGGTTAATTTCATATTCTGACCTCTGGTTGTTCTGTTCCTGTGTCATTAGTCTGGTTTAAAAACGTGAAGGTTGTAATCAGGTCACCCTCAACTCGTTTGTCTTTCATGTAAATCAGTTTGCTTTATTCTGACGCCAGCATTGATGCCCTTTTCTGGACCTTCTTTATTTAGCTCACTGTAGTTCTTTAGTTGCGGTAAGTGAATTCAAGAATCGTATTCTAGTTTTGGCCTTAACGTAGGATGTATGCCCCGTGCTGAATATTTCCTTATCTGTGTGCTAGAAACCTATTCTCATTTATGCCAACGGATAGTTTATCTCCTTATTTTCTCTCGTTGTGGGACTGGTGACAGGGTAGGGACAGTGGCGACTCCCATGGCCCTCGTACTCACAGATTTCTTCAGCTAATTTCCAGATAGATGATATTCATATTGAGGACCTCTTTCTTTGTGGCCTTTGCTCATTACTTTATAATCTTTCGGGTTGAATTTCATCAAACAGGCATCAGACCAACTTTGTAGTCTGCCTAGGTCCCCATGTAAGATGATGCGATTCTCCTCAGTTTTTACTTCCCTCCTGACCTTTCCCGCCATCTGTCAACATTCAAGTAGGATCTCAGAACCTCAGGCAAGGAGGATCTCAGAACCTCAGGCAAGGAGGATCTCAGAACCTCAGGCAAGTAGGATCTCAGAACCTCAAGCAAGTAGGATCTCAGAACCTCAGGCAAGTAGGATCTCAGAACCTCAAGCAAGTAGGATCTCAGAACCTCAGGCAAGGAGGATCTCCAAGCCTCAGGCAAGGAAGATCTCAGAACCTCAGGCAAGGAGGATCTCAGAACCTCAGGCAAGGAGGATCTCAGAGCCTCAGGCAAGGAGGATCTCAGAACCTCAGGGAAGGAGGATCTCAGAACCTCAGGCAAGTAGGATCTCAGAACCTCAGGCAAGGAGGATCTCAGAACCTCAGGCAAGGAGGATCTCAAAGCCTCAGGCAAGGAGGATCTCAAAGCCTCAGGCAAGTAGGATCTCAGAACCTCAGGCAAGGAGGATCTCAGAACCTCAGGCAAGGAGGATCTCAGAGCCTCAGGCAAGGAGGATCTCAGAGCCTCAAGCAAGGAGGATCTCAGAGCCTCAGGCAAGGAGGATCTCAGAGCCTCAAGCATAACCCTCCGCCACACCACTGGTGACCTTCACCTATTTCGATAATGCTCTTGTGATATGCTTCCTTTGTTCCCTTCCACTGATATGATCTGTCCTTCGAAGGAGTCTTCCCCTCATTCCTATCAGATGAGCCAGCTTCTTAACCAGCCTCCATTGCGTGTGTGTGTGTGTGTGTGTGTGCGTGTGTGTGTGTGTGTGTGTGTGTGTGTGTGTGTGTGTGTGTGTGTGTGTGCTTGGGGTCAACATATAACTCGGGCCTTAGGACCCCGGTATGATAACAATGATAAATATGGTAACATCAGTGATAATGTAATACAAGGAATGCATTAAGCTATAGAGAAATCCCTGAAATCATGTGGCGTCCTTAAATATTGAGTTAGCAGATGATATAGATCATGATCCCTAACACTAGAGGTAGGAGATAGTATAGATAGCGATTGCTAAAGCTAGCGGTAATAGTATGTACAGTGAGTGTTAACTCTAGCTTTCCGTCCAGAAGGCCAGGGCACTCAGGTAGTGAGCAGCTGTATCACAATAACCACTGTACACTTCAGCATTTTCAACCTCGGAGTATCAGGAAGAATTTTGAGTCTTCATTTAAACAGTTTTGGAAACCGAGGAAAGTTCACAGTAGTAAATGGTCATGATGAAGTAAGAGGAATATCATAGTGATGATAGGGAAAAGAATGACTCGGAGCAACAAATTTACTGGTCATAGAACACAGTGACGACTTGAGCGAGTGTAGCAGATGTATGTATAGATGGTGGAAGTCCTCACGTTGATGTGTCCTCACCTGGCCCCGGGGAGATAAGTAATTTGTCTCACTTGCGAGACGGCAGTAATGTCTCTCACCGGAGGCCGAACATAATGTCTCTCGCGGACAGGTGTAGTGTTTGGTTTAAGGCGGTAAGTAATTCTCTCTCTCTCTCTCTCTCTCTCTCTCTCTCTCTCTCTCTCTCTCTCTCTCTCTCTCTCTCTCTCTCTCTCTCCTTCCTGCGGAGTGCACTGTATCTCGCTTGAGGCCGCCAGTTGTGCCACTCGCGGACGGGAATAGACCACTGTATCTCTCTCGAGGCCGGAAATAATGTCTCTCTTAGGGACAGAAGTGGTGCATCTCCTGCAGAAAGAGATAAGGTCTCATATTTGACCAAATATGCTTGTGGCCAGAGATTTTATATCCAACAAGCGAATCGATATTGTCTTGCGTGTCTGTTAGCTGTATTCATTACTTATTAACGTAATTATCTCTCACATGTAGTAGTGTATTGTCTCTCTCACGAGTGGCCATGAGTAGTGTCTCACTCTGCCGGAGAGAAGTAATGTGTGTCAGGCGGAGATACGTCTTGTGTGTCGCCTGCTGGGAGCAAGACTTTCTTGCTTACGGCCAAAAGTGATGTCAATCGTCTTTAGCCAAGAGTATATATATGCGTGTATATATATATATATATATATATATATATATATATATATATATATATATATATATATATATATATATATATATATATATATTAAAGCAGAAGAAATAGTTTCCACTTGTAGTAGAGAAAGTATAAAGTTTCTTACTGCAAGACAGGGAAGTAATCTCATTTGCCGACCCAAGAGAGGACTTCTGCTCTGGGACGGGTAGTAGAGTCTGCCGGCCAGACAGGCTACAGTATTTATTTAGCGGACAGTAAGTAAAGTCCTTCTTGTGAGCCAGTAATAAGCAGAGTGTCTGGCGTGTGTAGAGAGGGCACGTAAGAGTCCGTGTCGTGAAATCAGAGGCCATCGTACACGGACAGGTGTATCGCGAGGCCAGGAGCAGGATCCTCCCCTGTGGACGCTGGTGATACCCGTTATGACGGGAGCGAGGAGACATCTCCATGTCACCTCCGCCATGTGAGTGTGTGTGTGTGTGTGTGTGTGTGTGTGTGTGTGTGTGTGTCGTCCGTCGTAACTCACACATATGGATGAAAAAGAGAGATCAAAGAAATGTTCAGATGTTCTTAATTTCTTCAAGAAAACCTTTTTTTTTTTTTTTTGAGACAGAAGGGAGGCCTCCCAGCTGGCGGTAGACGGTGTATCATGTTAATTATTGACGTGGAACGTATGGTCGGGAGGGTGCGGTGCCTCGCCTGGCTGCCAGCAGTGGTTTGGCGCTCCCCGTAAAAGTTGAGTAACTGCCGGTCCTGTGGTCGTGTGGGAGACGTTGTCACCCCTGGTGTGGTGCGTCACCCTGATGTAGTCAGGACGCTTGGGGTAGCACAACAGGTATTGATCATGATGTTCTGATGTGATCATAATGTTCTTGTGTTCTGGTGTGCTCCTCTCGAGGTGTTCTTATGTTCTGGTATGCTTCTCTCGAGGTGTTCTTATGTGATCATAATGTTCTTGTGTTCTGGTGAGCTCCTCTCGAGGTGTTCTTATGTGATCATAATGTTCTTGTGTTCTGGTGTGCTGCTCTCGAGGTGTTCTTATGTGATCATAATGTTCTTATGTTCTGCTGTGCTCACGTGGTGTTCTTACGTGCTCACAATGTTCATATGTTGTGTTGTTCTCCTCACGGGGAGGCGCAGGATGAGAAGTATTCCCCTTTACCTCCTGAATGAGAGATATTCTCTCTCAGGTAAATGAGAGTTTCCTTCCCTTCTGAGTGAGAAAGGTCAGCCTCGTCTCTGGTTCCGAAATATCCTCACTCCTCCTGAATGAGAAATATCCTTCCCTTCTCGATTGAGAAATATCTTTCTCATTCTGAGTTAGAAACGTCTCCCCCGGAGTGAGAAATATCGTTCTCTCCCCCCAGTGAGCAATATCCCTCCCTCCGCCTGGGAGAAAAATATCTCTACCTCCCCGAGGGAAAAATATATCTCCTTCCTTCTTAAGTGTAAGATATCCTCCCCTTCCATGATTGAGAAATATCCCATCTTTGTGAGAAATATTCTTTCCTTCCCCATAGTGAGAAGTCTCCCTCCCTCCTGAGAAATATCGCCCGTGAGTGAGAGATCTCCCTGCCAGGGCCGGAGTACTGGGATGATAAAGATCAGGTGAGGCCTATAATGATAGAACTCCTCAGGAAGTGTAATGAGAAGGGCCTGGCTGGATGATGAAGGCGCCTGCCCAACTGCCAAACTTAGCCTCTCCCGGGCCCGCATAAGACCCAAACTCCGGCCAGCGCCAAGCGAGGCCCACCCCCTTATCGGCAGCCACGGGGGAGTGGGGGATTGGGGGGGGCCTTGTTGCCTCGTATTTCTGGGGCCGGTTTATCAGGGGAGCGGGAGATGCCCGGCATATGTTGAGCAGGACATTCCTGAGGTGGACTTGCATCGACCTCCTCCAGCGTTTCATTATCCTGGACGTTTTATGACGAGAATCACGTCCTCTGGTCTTGCTGCTGCTGCTACTACCACCCTCGACCCCATCTCCCTTCCTCCAGGCTTCACACGTATGCCCCTCTTGCCCTCACCTACGCCGCAGTGTAATTGTAACTTTTAATAAAACTTTTAATAACTTCTTCATCAAACAGCCAACGTCTTCCGGGCGTCTCAAGTTTTATGGGTTTAATTTCGGCCTTTTTTCCCTCCCTCAAACATCTTGATTAGAAATTTTAAAACTTTTGAAAGGTATTTTACGAGGCTGCCACGGGTGCCGGCGAGGCAAGACGAGCCTTTATGTTTAATATTATATTTAACTATGAAAAGACTTTTCGTTAATGTTCGGTATTGCCCCCTGGCGGCAATGATGAAGCTCTTATCGTTAAGTAATGGCAGTAAAAGATCAAAGGGAACTGTGTGACTTCATTTATTATTTCTTTGGTCGAGCTGACCTCGCAGATGAGATGCGTCACCATGATGACAATAAGGTGAAGTAACGCGTCTTGTAATAAAGCAGTGCGTCAGGTTCTAGTAAGTCCTCAGGAGCTGGATAGCTATGTCATTATTACCTCTTAGGGGCTGGAAGGCAGTACATTTCATGAGCTAGAAGGTAGTACATTTGAGGGTCTGGAAGAGAGTACATCTGAGGGGCTGGTAGGTAGTACACTTGAGGAGCTGAAAGGTAGTACATCTGTGGGGCTGGAAGGTAGTACGTTTGAGGGGCTGGAAGGTAGTAAGGTAGTGCGTTTGAGGGGCTGGAAGGTAGTACATCTGAGGGGCTAGCAGTCAACCTTTCATAAGGTCCGTGGTTTGGGGGATATTATTGTCCTTATTCTGATGATAACGTGGATTTATGCATTAATGTCTCTGTGTCTCATGATGTTGGATTTGATAATCGTCTTATTTCTCATGGTGATGTGGATATGAAGAGATTGTCATGTTTCATGATGATGTGAGGTGATAGTTTAGGCTCTGTATTTCTCATGATGATCTGGGTCATGGATTAATCCACATATTTCTAGTCCGCATATTTCTCATGATCTGGTTCATGGATTAGTCCCCGTATTTCTCATGATGATCTGGTTCATGGCTTAGGCCCCGTATTTCTCATGACGATGTTTTTCATGTTTGGATGACTTGTGTTGTTTTGATATTTATGTTTTTTGGCAGCAGAAGTTTGATTAGCCATTCACAGGCTCTAATTATGGCGAGAATAATTACCAGAAGGACCGAAGATAAGTAACTAATTAAGATGTACTCTGTGTTAACGTGCTGTTCCCCGTATGACTGTCCAACGGCTGTACAACGGTTTGTATATTTCATAGACAATGTATGTTTGATTTTAAAGCTTATGAGTGATTTTGTGTTGTACGTATGATTATGTAGATCATGTACTATGGTATGTATGATGGACTGGTTCATGTGTAATCATGCTGTGTATGCTTAAATGTAAAGTGTATGGACAAGCAATAGATCAGTCGTTACACAATCTCTGTATAATGGTATAGTACGTACACATGTATAGTTTGATTCAAATTGTATGGTTTTAGTGTAGCATAGTGATATAGTGTCTGTTATGCAATTACACTTTTGATTTACGTAAGGATAATTATCATAATGTATTAGTTTTATGATTTGTTCACCATTTATTATTATTATTGTTTTATTACTGTTATTATTATTATTATTATTTTATTATTATTATTTTATTATTATTATTATTATTATTATTATTATTAGTATTATTATTATTTATTATTATAATCATTGTTATTACTATTATATTCTTAATTCTATATGTTGTGTGCGATGTATGCCGAGGAGAATATAAAAATGTTGAGAAATAATGGAATATGATATTGTGGTATGATAATGTGACCGGAGTGTAGAGTTTAATGTTGTGAGCGTGACATAATGTTTGGGACGCAGTTTAAGTTAGCGAACGCAAGGCAGGTGGGTGAAGATCTACACACAGGTGGGTGAGGGGTGTATACACACACGTGCGTGAAGTTGCATATACAGAGGTTGATGAGTGTATATAGACTGGTGGATGAAGGTGTATACACAGATGCGGGTGTAGGTGTATATATACACAGGTGGGTGACAGTGTGATCATGGGAGTCTGACAAATATATTTGTAGCTGCAATCGTTCCCAGGTTGAGTGTGTTATGTAATAAGAGATTTATGGTCGTGCATCACGTGGAAGACGAAGTCATTTGTCTCTCTCTCTCCTCAGTGTACTTTGACGTGTGGGAGCAGATCTTCCTTACCCCGTGAAGTGTGACTGGCGAGGTGTGGGATTGTGTGGTGTATTGCTTCTCAGTTGTGCACTCAAGGCTAAGAATTAGTTTAATGGCACATCCTGAACATAAGCATACGAGTATATATAAATTATATATATATATGTATATATATATATATATATATATATATATATATATATATATATATATATATATATATATGTGTGTGTGTGTGTGTGTGTGTGTGTTTGTGTGTATGTGTGTATGTGTGTGTGTGTGTGTGTGGAGAGAGAGAGAGAGTGTTATGGGATCCCGCTTGCTCGAGGTTACACTGCGAGTGAAAAGTCACCTTTGGTGAGCATGCTTCATAAGAAGTAGAGTCTCCCCTTTAAAGAACTTATCTCTAGAGGAGTTCACATGTCCCTGCTACTGGAAGTAGCACAGCCTTAGACTACAGGATCCTCTGATAAGAGATCCTAGGGAACACTAGGAATATTTCCTAGAAATCAGTCCGAAAGATGTATGAAATAGTATATTCAGGTATGGGCATGTTGTGTTCACCAGGGCGGCCAGGCTTGTGGTCAGCGTGAGGCGAGGACCATGTCTTACATAAGCCCTGAGTAAGGTTACACTAGACCATCATGATAAACGCCATACCAGTTCAGCCACTGCCTGGTCGTCATAAAACGGGTTGCACGCGGCCACTGGCTGTGATAATGATCGTTAAGTGATGGCAGAACTGACCACTGGTTTTCCAGTTTAAGCAGATTATTGTAAACCTTGAAAGATAATTCTTGCCTACAGTATTTTTTCCCTTTAATATGGTAAGGTAACTATTAATCATTATTTTTGTAAGCTATATTACTCGCACACAAGTAATTTATTTATATTGTGAATATGTTCTGCTTATACATCAGTTTATAAATCCCCCAGATCATATGATTATCCTGATGATTATTGTGTAAATATGATTAATAAATGTAGATCTTTTTCTTCATTACAAGCTTGTCCTTAATTTATAAATCTCTCTGGGTCTACATGACCGCTGCCAGCACGGTGGTGAGGCAGGTGACGGATGGAGTTGGTATTTCCCTCTGGGTTTGATGATTTATACAGCCCAGAGAACAGTATGTTTACAGAATATTATAATATTCATATCTGCATATTAGTCGAGGTAGAGTTGACGCTGTTGTAAATTTAAGGTCTTGAATATAGCGCTGATTTGCAAGGATGTTATTTAAATATTCTTAATTAATTGCTTCATTTGGGTTTTATTTTACGTAACAAAGCTAATTTCACAAACGTCCATCGGTAGATGGACAGGTTCCCAACAGCAGGTTACAAAAGAAATATAATATAGTAATTAATGTCGCACGGACGAACCCAGCTCGCTCACTCCGTATAAATGTAAACTCGGGGAGGGTGGCGGGGCGGCCAGGCTCCGCCCCCTCCGGCCCGCTAGGCTCCGCCTCCCGCTAGCCTCGCACCGGGCCCACCTTTAACCGGTTTCGTCGCCGGTTGCGTCCCCGAGGGGAGGGCGTGATTAGAGACGGCATGATGGTGGTGTTGCGATACCTAGCCTGTTCCTCAGCATAGGTCCCTCCTCCCATTATTTCTCTCATGGCTTCTTCCTCTTCACAAGGAGGCGTAGGTTGCTTTGTTTTCCGGCCACTTTGTTCTTGTGTTAGGTGGGCGGCTGGCGGAAGGAGGTGAGAAAATGGATGGTTTATCATATTCCTCAAAAGTCTGATGTGTGTCCCCCTTCCACGCTCTTCCCTGACTCTCCGACAGGCAGAGGGAACTCTTATCTCTAGAATGTTAATGTAATTATGTCACGGTGTCATCTGGTTAGTAGACGAGTGTTGGTATGGTGAGCCCCTGGCCCCAGTATCTTGGTGGAATGGTTAGTGTGGAGTAAGATGTGGAATATAGTGGCTTTAAGGAGCCAAAGGGAACCGAGTCCCCTGTCCGCCGTATATTGCCGCCAACACGCGACCCACCCTCGTCTTCCCTCATTCCTCACGTATTCTTTATTCTTCTCGTTACCCAAATTCGTAATAAAATCGTCTTTCTTTCCACAGTTTACATTTTTCTGGTACCCTTTCATTCCTCATGTATCCCCCTCCCCCTTCCTTCACGTGATGAAGGCGATATTCGTCACGTACTTCGCTTTCCTCACGTATCGTCCTTGCTTTTCTCACATTCACTCGTCATGCTGCCTCATCTTCTACCCCACCACCTTCATATCTCACGTGGGTTCCTGCACTCTGCCTATATTCTGTTAGGTCCTCCAGATTCTCTAATACGATTTCCAGTATTATTCCTCACTCATGTTTACTCTGCCTCATTCCATACTTATTCTACCTCACACTCGACACATTCCTCACTCCACACGTACGCTCTCCCTCTCGATGCGTCCGTTATATTTCGCTCTGCACACATTCCTCCCATCATGCACATTTTACCTGACATTCTCCCACGTGACTGTTCCCCGCACTTGCCACATTTCTCCCCGCTGGACGCATCCATCCTTAATACATTTGTTCAGCTTCTTAAGCGCATTCTCCTTCACCCCACATTCGTATATTCTGCCTCACCCTGCTATACCTTGTCATTCTGTTACATATACTGAAAGTCTCCATCGTTACACCTAAATGTTTTGCATATTTCTACTTATCATTGCCTAGCATTCCTCCCCCGCTACGCGCTCCTCAACTTTCTTCTATACATCGCTACACATTTCCACTTCAGCAGCTTATCTTACCTCGTTATATTACTCATTCTTCCTCATTCCCTCCACATATGCACCGTCACTCTACGCATACCCTGTCATGTGAGCCCAGTCTCCTCATTCTTGACCCCACACCTTCCCTCTCTCTGTCCACGGTTATATTTCTTCTGTTCATTTCCCTCTACATTGGTTCTCATTCTACTACGCTGGCTACACGAGCAAGCGTTCACTCCTGGCGCCATCCTCACGTTGCTGCACCATCCGGTCATCACGCCACGACTTTCAAGTTATCACGCTACACCTCCAGGTTATCACCCAACCCTTCCAGGTCACCGTGCTACACCAGCACGTTATCGCACTACACTTTCAGCTCACCATTCTATACCTCCACCCACTTCCAGGTCTTCACACAGAAACTTAGTCTTCACATCACACCTTTAGGTCATCACATCACACCTTCAAATCATCACGCCACCACACCTGCGGTCATCACGCAACTCATGGAAGTCATCACAGCGCACCTCCAGGTCATCACAGCGCACCTCCAGGTCATCACCTTACACCACCAAGTCATCATACCTCCCTCTCAGGTCCCTACATCTTTAGGGCATCACCTTTAGGTCGCTGCACAACACGTCTCCCTAACTATACCACACCTCCAGGTCATCACATTATACATCAGGTCATTAAGTTACACCCTTAGGTCATCACAGTAAACTTGTCAACATAGTTCGTTGTGTTCGCAGGTGTAGGGAAGCAGGAGGGTGTAGGTTCTTGGATGTGTATGTATGAGGGTTTTGGTATGTGCTTGTGTACATAAGTGTGTGTGTGTGTGTGTGTGGGTGTGTGTGTGTGTGTGTGTGTACATCCAGAACAGTAGATGTGGCTCTGTGTATGTAAGTGTACTCGTTCATCGGAAATCAAACCTTACACATGGCTGTTACATGACATATTTATGTTCACACTTTCCTCATCTTAGAGTTTCTCTCGCGTCAAATTTAATTTACCAGTTTATAGTTACCCCAGCATCCTGGTGTTACCCAGGCCCTTATTTTTAGAGGGTCCTGCAGCCTAAGGCTGCACTGCTATCAGTAGCTTGGAAATAATAGACTCCCAAGGAGTGACAGGATTTTTGACTGAACTGTGTTACAACCTTGACTGTGGTGACTTTTCACTCGCGGTCTAACGTCTTGCAGGTGGAGTTAGATGACACACACACACACACACACACACACACACACACACACACACACACACACATGTATATATGTAACATGTAAATATAGTTGTCATTTCATCGATAAGATCGAAAATTTTGTAACTTGTTTACTCTGCTTTTTTTTTTTTTTTTTTTTTTTTTTTTTTTTTTTTTTACAAATCCTTCGATGTTTTTACATGAGAAAATTTGTCGCACCTTAGTAACCCTTTCCCTTTAGTGAATATAATCTTGTTTGCTTCACTGGACATCACACACTTCATGATCATATAACATAATTTATCGAAGCCAAAGCATATATATTATGATTGTAATGATAATAATAATATTGGTAATAATAATAATGATTAAGATGAAATAATAATAATGAATAATTGTGCTGACATTGTTTGGACGCGTGGGGGGGGGGTGAGCGAGAAGAAGATGACAAGTGGGATTTATGTGTCATAAGTGGATGAAAAGGGGAGAGCAGGTTACGGATAGAAGGATGGAGAAGGGAAGATATTGAACTGTTGGGGCTTGAACATGCAAGAGGGTGAACGGCGTGCTCGGGATAGTGGGAATTAGAATGATGCTGTAAATGACTTTACCAGGGCATGTGAAGCGTGTGAGCAAACCATGGAAAAGTCTGTAGGACTTGGTTGTGGATAGGAAACTGTGGCTTCGGTACATTACACATGACAGTTAGAGAATGGATATGAACGGATGCAGCCTTCCTTTCGTTTGTTTCTGGCGCTACCTCGCTTACTCGGGAAGCGGCATTCAAATAAGAAAATAATGATAATACTTATAATGAACCATCTTTAAGTATGAATTAATTGTCGTTGATTATCATAATTTTGATATATTTGCTCTGTATTTAAGCATTCAGGTCCATGTGTTTTCCCTATTTTATGGTTTTCTGAAATATTACTTTTCTTTCTCAGTGTTAGATCATTGTGTAAGTGCGTGTGTTCCCAGCGAGGGTGAAAGACTGTAGACATGCTGTTAGTGAACGAATGAAAGTGGTGTTGATGAAGGGTTTACCACTGGTAATTAGACCATTGTAACGAAGGACAATATCCCCTTTCGGATTGTACGTTAACTGGTACACACCTGGATTGAACGTTAACGGATATTTCATCTTTTTGTATTGATGTAAGATTGTTCAGGCGGGAGCTTAGTCCCAAGAGTGTACACACATATATGTAGATCTCCATAATTCATAGAAATGTGTGAGTTGCCAGGCGGTCTGGCTCAGAGCGCGTGCCACCACCACTGATACACTGAAGTCTTCTTATCCGACCACTCGCGTATCCGGCAGGCGTTCCTGCACACCGGAAGCCACCGTAAAAAGTCAGGTGGATGGCACCTCGACAATGGACGAGCAGTACGGACGGTCCGTGCGTCCGTGAGCTGGTTCGCTAGACCGAGGTCCCGCCCAGAGACGAGATATTTACTTCCATCTTGGTTCAAACTTTGCCTTGTTTAACAGCGGCAAACACGAGGAGGAGAGAAATAATTGTAATTTTCCCTTTGAATCTGAATGTTGACTCAAATGTTCTCTCATATTGCGCCTGTTTGAGCTCGCCTTGCCTTGGGTACAATGAAAATGTGCGTTCTTTTAGGCAATTAGGAAGGAGCGTTTTGTCAGTCGCTTTCCTCCGTTCCTTTAGTATGTGCTGCGAGCGGGGCGCCGGGATCTTGACAACGACATTTGTAAAGGATGGCGGATATTATTCATGGTTATTTATTTTTGGTCCAGTCGTTTTTTGTGCCAATTTCAGAGGTCGTTGCATTGATGTTAGCGACAGAATGAACATAATGATGAGTATTAATTCCCGTCAGGTGATGGAGAGCTGCCGTAGGATGTAGAGGAGAAGGATGCTAAACCAGAGACGATGGCTTGGATGATGTGCAGTGCACCTTGGTACTGATGGTGCCACTGGGAGTTAATGGCAGTGTTAAGACCTCAGTGGGAAGACAGTGGTTGGTATTATGGCAGTGGTAAGGCACTAGTGGTGTGGTTGGCATTATGATATCGTGAAGGTTAAGAAAGCGATGATACTCAGGGAAACAAACAATATAAAAGTTAAAATGTTGAAAATCCTGTAATTGTATAAGGCTACGATAGAAAAGTTTTCATGGTTGAAATGGGACATCCTTCTTGGGTCCGAGTCCTGTAGGTTCGTGTTAAAGACCTGTGGTGAGTAAGGTCACTGGACTGTCTCTGGTCTCTCTCTCTCTCTCTCTCTCTCTCTCTCTCTCTCTCTCTCTCTCTCTCTCTCTCTCTCTCTCTCTCTCTTTCCCTCGCTGTAACATTTATTGCTTTTCCCGTTGTTGTTTGTCCTCTTTTGGTAAACCTTTCAGGTACCTAATGAGAAAACCTAGGAGTTCCACACTGCACGACCACATGGTACGACCTTACGACCCTTTAACACGACGGTACGACCCTGGGGTGTGATTGCCCAGTTTTTGACTTGACCCACTGAGAGTTAAGCCAGAGGCCAGAGCGAGCATACCCATGGGTGGCACCGTCCTGCTCGAGAGGGTGTATGTTCACACAGGTGATTACAGTCACACACAGCACGAGAGTCACTGTTGCCACAATCTCTCTAGGTCACCTTACCCTTGTATTAAGATGAGCAGCGAGTTTACTGTGCACTCCCACTCATCCTGTGGCCAGTGACGCATAGGAGGATACATTGTACACAAAGGTCCAGGGACTGGGTCTCAGTGATTGAGATGCATCATAGTTACATACAGGAAAGAGTGCTAACTTGGGCTGAGCAACACTGAGTCTATTACTTGGCAGTTTGTATGGTTAAAGAAGTTAAAGTGTTCCCAGCTACTTTGGAGTAATGTGCCTTTGTTGCTGATGGTATGTTACCTGGTTCTCATAGCATCTGTTGCCGGAAATCCGTGCTGGGAGATGGATAGTGCTAGCGATATATCTGTTGTAAATCCGTCGCGTTGATTATTGTTAACGAAATGCTCAATACAGACGAAACATTTGTCTTAACAGTTCTTCCTGGAGTTGGGTATTGGCTGTTTGGTGAGGAGTGCGTGTGGTGTAAGTCAGTATGGTGAAAAGTGTATGATGTATGTTGGTGTGGTGTGTGTAGTATGGGATGGAGTATGGTGTGTGGAATGTGTGGGGTCATGTGGTTTGTTGTGGCAGATGGTAACCTGAGATTGTGTGGTGTGAGGCAGTGGTATGAGAGGTGGGAGTGGGAGGAACACTTTACCCTCCATGGTGACGCTCCCTTTATCCCTTTCCACCCCCAACTCCCCCCCACTTACACGCGTTCCCACTTGTTCGTTCAGTTCCACACAAGCAGCTCACCCCTGCCACGGTGCGTCACCACATGCCCGTCCAGACACACAGCACCATTCCCGTCACGGCACGTCACCACCTGCATATTAAATGGTCACAAAGGAAAGGTACATGGTATGGTGGGAAATGGACGGTATATTGTACGGTGGGAAAGGGGAGGTCCATATCAGGGCTACAGGTTAGACCAAATGGATATACCGCTTGTATGTATAGAAATGAACTGACATGCAGCCAGGTTGTATCAGTGTATGACCTGAGAGAGAGAGAGAGAGAGAGAGAGAGAGAGGTAGTTGTCAGGAATTATCCTCGCCTGTTTCGTGATTCATCTTAATGTTCAGGAGGTGACTGTTCTGGGTATTTGGTAGCTATGTGGAGGATGGCAGGGAGAGAGAGAAGGAGAGTGGAAGGCGAGCAGCGAGCGTAAGGGAGGCGAGTAAAAGAGGAAAAAATAGACAGAGAGGACGATGGTAATGGAAGAGATAGAGAAGAGACGGGATGGAAGAAAGGAACAGACAGATATTGGAACAATAGGCTGGAGGACTACGCGCTGGAAAGGTGAGGAGGAGGAGGAGAAGCATGAAGGTGGTGGAGGGGAAGGAAGGCTTGGGTGTGGAGGACACCTGACGGTACGACCCCTGCACATGCTGTTTGCCCTTAGTGTACCGTAGGGTACACTGTGGACCTGTCCCACCCATGTTGAGGTACAGCTGGTGTGCGAAACTTGAGCGTCTCTGCTTCTTCCATTGTGTTGGCACTACCACCACTGTGTTGGCATTAATGTTTGTGCGGCGTGGTCACCTGTTGCGTTGTCACCACCACCACTCACTGTTGACACCAACATGCCCTTGTTTTAGAACTTAACAACCTGACGTGCTGGCACCGCTGCCCAGTTGTTTTGGCACTACATCTTTTGGCATCGTCACTACGTGTGGCGGTAACATTACCTTTGTACTGGCACTGACCGCTGCCGGTGGTGGAAGTATTACCAGCACTTGTTGTCAGGCCGTATGTGCTTCGCCAACTTTCTCAGCACCATCCATACTCTTCCAGCTGTCTCGCCTTGCTCCCTTTTTTTTTTTGTTGTTGTTTTTGTGGGGGGGAGGGGCTTACTTCCACCGTATGTGTTGGCACCGTCGCTGACTTGTGTGGGTATCACCTTCAGATATGTTGGTACCAACACCACTACCACGACTCCACCTGGTCAGTTATTGTAGTATGTCATCATCTGTTTTGTTGGGGATCCACCATCACCACTAACACCTGTTGAACGACCCACCCCCGTTCTGTTGGCACCCCCATCACCACATGTTCAGCCAACACCACCTGTTGAACAGCCATCAGATGTTATGTTCGTACCACCACTACCACACCCCCACCCCCCCACCTGTTGAATGGCTACCACCTGTTCTGTTAGCACCACCAACACCAATTTAACCACCTGTTGAATGGTCGTCTTGTGTTATGTTGGCACTACTACTCGCATTCCTCTGGCTTCCGACATTGCTTCCCTTGGCTTCACCAACACCTGTTCTGTTGTCCTGACTTCACCAACACCTGTTCTGTTGTCCTGACTTCACCAACACCTGTTCTATTGTCCTGGCTTCACCAGCACCTGTTCTGTTGTCCTGACTTCACCAACACCTGTTCTGTTGTCATGCCTTCACCAACACCTGTTATATTGTCATGCCTTCACCAACACCTGTTATATTGTCATGCCTTCACCAACACCTATTATGTTGTCATGCCTTCACCAACACCTGTTATGTTGTCCTGGCTTCACCAACACCTGTTCTGTTGTCCTGGCTTCACCAACACCTGTTCTTAATGGTACTAACAGGTTTTTAGAACTGTCTCATGACGTGGTATATTGGGAGCCCCTCTCCCCACGCCCTGTGGCGGAGCATCAGGCCGTACGTTGGGACCCCACACCCTTATAGTGGAACCCCAGGCTCTGTGGTGTAACCCCACGCATTGTGACGGAACGTTACGCCCTGTGTTCAGACCCAACGCCCTGTGTTAGAACCCCACTCCGGTCGATTGGGCCAGACCTTTCTTATTGTTCGAATTATTTTTATTATTATTGTGGCCAGCGCTCCTTAGGCGTACTGTAAACTGTCACAGTAAACAAGAAGTTGAGCGACAAACATGTCCCTAACAATCAAGTTAGACTAGTTCTCTACCCAACATACCCAGAATCATGACTAGAGAGATCTCACATGCCAAATCAACATTTGGCAAAATTACCAAGTATTCATCTACATCGATATTTGAACAAGGCTGCACTCTGTGGAGCTGGTTCAAACATAAATCACTGGTCCTTTGTGGTGTATATATATATATATATATATATATATATATATATATATATATATTTTTTTTTTTTTTTTTTTTTTTTATACTTTGTCGCTGTCTCCCGCGTTTGCGAGGTAGCGCAAGGAAACAGACGAAAGAAATGCCCCCCCCCCCCCATACACATGTACATACACACGTCCACACACGCAAATATACATACCTACACAGCTTTCCATGGTTTACCCCAGACGCTTCACATGCCTTGATTCAATCCACTGACAGCACGTCAACCCCTGTATACCACATGACTCCAATTCACTCTATTCCTTGCCCTCCTTTCACCCTCCTGCATGTTCAGGCCCCGATCACACAAAATCTTTTTCACTCCATCTTTCCATCTCCAATTTGGTCTCCCTCTTCTCCTCGTTCCCTCCACCTCCGACACATATATCCTCTTGGTCAATCTCTCCTCACTCATTCTCTCCATGTGCCCAAACCATTTCAAAACACCCTCTTCTGCTCTCTCAACCACGCTCTTTTTATTTCCACACATCTCTCTTACCCTTACGTTACTTACTCGATCAAACCACCTCACACCACACATTGTCCTCAAACATCTCATTTCCAGCACATCCATCCTCCTGCGCACATCTCTATCCATAGCCCACGCCTCGCAACCATACAACATTGTTGGAACCACTATTCCCTCAAACATACCCATTTTTGCTTTCCGAGATAATGTTCTCGACTTCCACACATTTTTCAAGGCTCCCAAAATTTTCGCCCCCTCCCCCACCCTATGATCCACTTCCGCTTCCATGGTTCCATCCGCTGACAGATCCACTCCCAGATATCTAAAACACTTCACTTCCTCCAGTTTTTCTCCATTCAAACTCACCTCCCAATTGACTTGACCCTCACCCCTACTGTACCTAATAACCTTGCTCTTATTCACATTTACTCTCAACTTTCTAAATGTGTGTGGATGTAACCAAGATGTGAAAAAAGGAGAGATAGGTAGTATGTTTGAGGAAAGGAACCTGGATGTTTTGACTCTGAGTGAAACGAAGCTCAAGGGTAAAGGGGAAGAGTGGTTTGGAAATGTCTGGGGAGTGAAGTCAGGGGTTAGTGAGAGGACAAGAGCAAGGGAAGGAGTAGCAATACTCCTGAAACAGGAGTTGTGGGAGTATGTGATAGAATGTAAGAAAGTAAATTCTCGATTAATATGGGTAAAACTGAAAGTTGATGGAGAGAGGTGGGTGATTATTGGTGCATATGCACCTGGGCATGAGAAGAAAGATCATGAGAGGCAAGTGTTTTGGGAGCAGCTAAATGAGTGTGTTAGCGGTTTTGATGCACGAGACCGGGTTATAGTGATGGGTGATTTGAATGCAAAGGTGAGTAATGTGGCAGTTGAGGGAATAACTGGTATGCATGGGGTGTTCAGTGTTGTAAATGGAAATGGTGAAGAGCTTGTAGATTTATGTGCTGAAAAAGGACTGATGATTGGGAATACCTGGTTTAAAAAGCGAGATATACATAAGTATACATATGTAAGTAGGAGAGATGGCCAGAGAGCGTTATTGGATTACGTGTTAATTGACAGGCGCGCGAAAGAGAGACTTTTGGATGTTAATGTGCTGAGAGGTGCAACTGGAGGGATGTCTGATCATTATCTTGTGGAGGCTAAGGTGAAGATTAGTATGGGTTTTCAGAAAAGAGGAGTGAATGTTGGGGTGAAGAAGGTGGTGAGAGTAAGTGAGCTTGGGAAGGAGACCTGTGTGGGGAAGTACCAGGAGAGACTGTGTACAGAATGGAAAAAGGTGAGAACAATGGAAGTAAGGGGAGTGGGGGAGGAATGGGATGTATTTAGGGAATCAGTGATGGATTGCGCAAAAGATGCTTGTGGCATGAGAAGAGTGGGAGGTGGGCTGTTTAGAAAGGGTAGTGAGTGGTGGGATGAAGAAGTAAGAGTATTAGTGAAAGAGAAGAGAGAGGCATTTGGACGATTTTTGCAGGGAAAAAATGCAATTGAGTGGGAGAAGTATAAAAGAAAGAGACAGGAGGTCAAGAGAAAGGTGCAAGAGGTGAAAAAAAGGGCAAATGAGAGTTGGGGTGAGAGACTATCAGTAAATTTTAGGGAGAATAAAAAGATGTTCTGGAAGGAGGTAAATAGGGTGCGTAAGACAAGGGAGCAAATGGGAACTTCAGTGAAGGGCGCAAATGGGGAGGTGATAACAAGTAGCGGTGATGTGAGAAGGAGATATATATATATATATATATATATATATATATATATATATATATATATATATATATATATATATATATATAACGAGGAGAAGTGGGAGACCAAATTGGAGGTGGAAAGATGGAGTGAAAAAGATTTTGTGTAATCGGGGCCTCAACATGCAGGAGGTTTCGTGAAAGGAGGGCAAGGAATAGAGTGAATTGGATCGATGTGGTATACCGGGGTTGACGTGTTGTCAGTGGATTGAATCAGGGCATGTGAAGCGTCTGGGGTAAACCATGGAAAGTTGTGTGGGGCCTGGATGTGGAAAGGGAGCTGTGGTTTCGGGCATTATTGCGTGGCAGCTAGAGACTAAGTGTGAACGAATGGGGCCTTTGTTGTCTTTTCCTAGTGCTACCTCGCACACATGAGGGGGGAGGGGGATGGTATTCCATGTGTGGCGAGGTGGCGATGAGAGTGAATGGGGGCAGACAGTGTGAATTGTGTGCATGGGTATATATGTATGTGTCTGTGTATGTATATATATGTGTACATTGAGATGTATAGGTTTGTATATTTGCGTGTGTGGACGTGTGTGTGTGTATACATTGTGTTTGGGGGTGGGTTGGGCCATTTCTTTCGTCTGTTTCCTTGCGCTACCTCGCAAACGCGGGAGACAGCGACAAAGCAAAATAAAAAAAATAGAAATATATATATATATATATATATATATATATATATATATATATATATATATATATATATATATATATATATATATATATATGTGCGTGTGTGTGTGTGTGTGTGTGTGTGTTTACCAAATGGCGTCCTAGCTTCGTCTCTTCGATGTATATCAACTGACTTATATTTCTCTCTTGTGTCTCCCCTGATGATGTGATTATTACACGAAAGTGCACTTGGGAACTTTTCGTGTTTCATTTTCCCCGTGGACTCATAGGAATATATATATATATATATATATATATATATATATATATATATATATATATATATATATATATATATATATATATATCACTAACCGGGAAGCCGCCAGATTTGTTAATTTGTAATATCTATTCCTTCCAGGTTTGTTTTTCATTTAATAGAATTACTACATTAGTAATTTTAAATAAAAGTTTGGTGTTATCCAGGACCTTTCTAGAGGCTCCTGCAGCTCAAGGGTGCGCTACATTTAGTAGCAAGGAAATGTAGACTTCTTTGGAGTGAGTTCTTTAACGAGACTGTTCCCAGTGATACATTCTCGCTAGGGGTGAGTTTTTACTCGCTGTGTAACCTCGAGCAAGGAGGAGTCCAGTAACACCTTTGTGATATATAGAATGTATTTGTCTGAAAACTACATAAACAAATGATTGAAAATAAATGAATTTATGATAATATAAGAATGGAAGTGGCAAAAACTATGGAGACATGAGTTGGGATGATACAGATGAATCATGCCCACATCATACTGTCCCTGAGGTAGGGACTGAATATGTCTTTGACCATCAACGGTAAATGAAAGGATGATCCCTTTATATAAAGATGTAGCATTCTTTACTTATTGCATTTTTTTTTTACTGTTACTTCAGAATTTGTGCCTTTATTCCCTCTGTCACTGTGACAGTGGCCTTCGGTGCTCAGAACGTAGGTCATGGCAGGTCATGTTGAAGGACAGGCGCTGCCTCTTGCCAACCCTACAGTCCCAGACCTCCTCTTTCCATCTCTTCGAAGACGCTTCTTCCCGAACACACACACACACACACACACACACACACACACACACACACACACACTTCAGATTCTACATTCAAATCTCTACGTTCTCCATACTCTCAAGGCATTTGGATTGCTCGTGCCAGAACTCAACACGAACTAAACAGCTCTATTTCCCAATCTAGTCTGTCATCTCTCGCTTGTCTACCTCCTCATCCACCACACAACAGGGGCTACTAAAAACAAAGTCTAGAAAAAGCCATCCAAGATGATAATCCTTGGTCCCTTTTACACGACCTTTGAAAGGCGCTAAACACACTGCACCTCCCAACTCTCTCCAACCATCACTTGGACTTCATCCAGTTTAAGGTGAAGCTACAGCACTGTCCTCGCCACGGTGACTCCTCACCGTTTACTACCAGAGATCCCAATACCCCACGTTGCAGTTCGCTACCATACTCGCATAGAGCCCACCTCTATTGCAACAGAGCGCCACCAACCAGTGTGAACATCATCTGACATCCTCACCCGTTGTTATAGACCAGAGGCTTTGAATATATTCTGTTTTCCTCTTCTTTAGTAGCTCCTGTTGTGTGGTGGATGAGGAGGAAGACTAGAGGAAGATGGACAGACTAGTTCGTCTCGAGTTCTGGCAGGGGCAATGTCTAGAGTTTATAGACAATGTAGAGATTTGAGTGCAGTATTTGAACTGTGTGTGTGTGTGTGTGTGTGTGTGTGTGTGTGTGTGTGTGTATTCATTTACCTGATTGTACTGTACGGAGAGGAAGTTCTGCACTCGAGGTGTCCCAACTCTACTATCATCCATTGGCTGCGTTATTATCATTATTATTATTATTATTATCATTACTATTATTATTATTATTATTATTATTATTATCATTATGGCCATTATTGTATATTGGTTTAGGGTTAACAAAAGAAAGTCTAGCTCTGTGTGGGAGGAGGGAGTCAGTAGAGTGGATGGTTGGGTCTGGTAACAAGTCCCCTCGCTAGGTTCCCCTCACCTGCTGCTGCTTCCCTCTATCTTAGTTGATTTCCCTCGGTAGATTTATCCCAACCCGCGGTAAATTTCCCCTCATTTTTCGTAGATTTTAACTTCGCTACGTGAAATGCCCACCTCCCTTCCCTTCGCCTGCTCCACTCTCTCTCTCTCTCTCTCTCTCTCTCTCTCTCTCTCTCTCTCTCTCTCTCTCTCTCTCTCTCTCTCTCTCTCTCTCACGACGCGGAGTGAGAATGAAGCATCTGCTTGGCAGGAGCGTTGTACCATGTTTATATTCAATTACCATTTCCGACGACGACACACACACACACACAAAATAATGTCAACAAACAGATAACATAAAAACCGTTGGCGAAATCGGTCGTTTGTTGTGAGAGTCCAAACTGCGCACATCACGTACTAACTTGTCATGCGTGCGTCAGGCACATCATGGTATATATATATACATTGTGTGTGTGTGTGTGTGTGTGTGTGTGTGTGCGGAAGACGTGAGTACAGCGGTACGTGTGTCACCACAGTAAGGTTATAACTGTGGTGTTCCGTGGAGGGCTCCCCCTCCTGCAGCAGGGAAGAGCGAAAGGGGGGGAGTTGTGTGGTTTTCCATGCGGGCAGGTGCTGGACGCTAAGCTTAGGGGGGACTGGGCTATTGATTTTAGATTTAAACGATGCATTGGCCAGTCGCCGATATCCTTAATGATCGCCTCGTGACGCAAGCGCTTCAGCGGCGGGTTTTTTTTTTTTTTTTATTTTTCCTCTCCTGACTGGTTTGAGTATGACCATTTGAGATGTTCTTGTTGTTGTTGTTGTTGTTATGGTTGATGCCGTAACTGTGGCGAGACGTGGTCTCGCCACAGTTACGGCATTCCCTCTCTCTCTCTCTCTCTCTCTCTCTCTCTCTCTCTCTCTCTCTCTCTCTCTCTCTCTCTCTCTCTCTCCTTGTCTCCCTGGGATTTGCCTTCCTTCCCTCATCTCTGGCCATCCACGCGGTACTCTCTAAACTGCTCTCCCCCCCAACACACACACACACACACACACACACACACACACACACACACACGCCCCACTTTCTTGTCTTTCCGGCCGATGTTTATCTCCTCTTTTACCCTTACTGTTGTACTCTCTTCTTCTGTTTCTGTCTCCTTTCCTTTTGTCTGATTTTGTCTCGTGCATTATAATGTCTCGTACAATTTCTGGTACGTCTGTTTCTTGTTTGTGTGTACTTCTCTCCCTGTCTCCCCGTCTCTCAGTGTTGTCCACGAGCATCTGTCTGTTCGTGAATGTCTTTCGATGTTTGTCTCTTCCTTGTCTTTCTGTATATTAGACGCCTCTCTGTAGACGTTCTCAGTTCTTGCAGTTTATCACATCTTTTATTTGTTATCTTTTCCTGTGTTGGCGAGACGTCTCTTACTTTGCGAGATATCTCTCGTGTTTGTGAGACGTCTCTCTCGTTGTGAGACATCTCCTGTGTTAGTGAGACGTTTGGTGGCTGTATCAGGTCTCGCTCTGCCTGCTGTATCCTTCACTACGCTGGACCTCCTCACCCGCCCACCCCCGTCTATCTTGCTCTCTCCTCTCACTGCCCCGTCTCCCCACCCATCCTCCTCTCTCTCTCTCTCTCTCTCTCTCTCTCTCTCTCTCTCTCTCTCTCTCTCCTCTCCTCTCCTCTCCTCATCCACCCCCAGGCAACCCGCCTCCCCCCGCCTTCCCTCTTCCATCTCCCGAGACGGACAATCCACTCATTCCTTTTCGATTTAAATGGATTCAGAGCCTCCAACATTTGACACGAGCTGTGCCAGGACCGACGCCAGCGCAGGGGGGAAACTATGCCACTTTTTCCCCACTTTTTTTACATTTTAATACGAGTCCCGAGGGGCGGGGATTTCTACATCAGTAGGCGGAGGCACTCCTGTAGGTCTTGATAAGAGGCCCCGCCAAGAAGGGAAATGTAATGATATTCGCCAAGAAAATGATATGTAATAATTTTTTTTTTCTGCCTCCTCCTCCTCCTCCCGCCCCATGTCGACCAGAGGGAATGTATATTTTGCTTCTGTTGGGATGATTTAACTCTGACTAGGAGGTTGGGCCGGGCCGTCCGTTGTCTGCTGCTGCTGCTGTAGTCTTTGTTATTGACGGCCGATGTTGCCTGCTTGTGGTGGTGGAGACCCGGGGCGCCCTATGGGCCTCCGTTTTCCATGACACCTGGGGTTTCAAAAAAAAAAACAAACCCGTAAGTGTTCCACTTTTGCAAAGTTGAAAACGGGTTGTTCGTTTGTGGATCACTTGTCAGTAAGGAGTGGTAGATTATATTGATGTGATGGAATGGATTGATTATTCGACAGAGACACTGGAAGGGAGATGAGGAGGAGGATGTTACAAGGGGCGGGGTGATACTGAAGGTGAAGCTGGAGGGACAGGTACTGGAGAAGAATGGTTTGAGGACACAAACAAACACAGATGAAGAAGCATGTCTGGTTCAGGGCTATAAAATAGGAGAGAGAGAGAGAGAGAGAGAGAGAGAGAGAGAGAGAGAGAGAGAGAGAGAGAGAGAGTGTCTTGTAGTTTAGTGTCAAGAGATTGTGAAAACAGATTGAGAGAGAGCCATAGGAAGGGGTAGAGGGAGTGTGTGAGAAACAGGAGGAGGAAGTCAGAGTGGCGGCAGCACAGTATACCCTTGTCATTGTAAAGAAGAACGAGTGTACCCTGAGGCACGAGAAGCTTGATACTGGACATATACACATGTGTACTTATGTCTGTACTTTTGTTGTTCGGGTATACATGTGAGCGAACGCCGTCCTGTGTACATATTTCTTTGTGGAAGTGATTTCCTGCATGTCATGTAGGGTTACATATATGTGCGTTGTGTGTGTGTGTGTGTGTGTGTGTGTGTGTGTGTGTATTAAGCTGCCAGGGATATCTACGTATGATGGGCAGGTGCAGGTATACACGTGTGTGTGTATTCCTGTGTGTGTAGCCGGGCGGCGGTGGGATCATCAGATGTCATTTCCTACGTTGTCCAAAGTTTTGTCCCGACTGGCTGGCCTGGTGGTGGGCGGGGACCAGCCCTCCACCGACCGACCACCTCCCTCCCTCCTTCCCTCCCTCCCTCCCTCCCTCCCTCCCTCCCTCCTTCCCTCCCTCCCTCCCTCCCTCCCTCCTCCCTCCCTCCCTCCCTCCTTCCCTCCCTCCCTCTTGACGTTTATTATTTCCAAAGCCGCGCGTCTGTACAGTCCAGGCCACGGGGACGCCACCGACTGTATCGTACAGTTTGCGGCAAACACAGTAGTCAGAATGATATCTCTCAAACCTATTACTATATTGGATGTCGTTTTCTGTCAGTATCTATCTATCATCTATCAATCTATCTATCTATCTATCTATCTATCTATTCATCTATCTGTCTAGGGTTATTCCAGATCCTTGCCTGCGAGTAGTAACACCAAGAGCGAGGAGTCTCCTGACACAAGGCATTGTATCATCTTCAGCCGAGGAAAAGAGTGCAGCGGCGTGGAGAACCCACCCGACTCATAGATGACTACCTTACTCTGCTCCCGCGTGGAGGGCATTATAAAAAGTGGGCTTTCATATACACTATATTTGCGTGTGTGTGTATATATATATGTATATATATATATATATATATATATATATATATATATATATATATATATATATATATATATATATATTGATCCTTGTGTATACGAGACGAATAATCCCCACGTATCCCCAGCGTGTCGTTGAAGGCGACTAAGAGGGCGAGAGCGGGGAGAGGCAGGAAATCCTCCCCTCCTGTGTTACTTTCCTGAAGAAGGAAGAGGGCAGGGAGCCAAGCGAGGATTTTTTTTTTATTTTTTCCTGAGGCTTATTCATCTGTTCATGACGCTACCTGGCATAAGGGGGAATTGAGCGGAAAACAATGAAAGTAAGATCTGTATTGTTGCTAAGGTAGTGTTCACCACCTCTTGTCCAGAGTTTATGTACAGCTCTACACACTCACTGCTCCCTTTCCTTCCTCACTGACTACATTCCTTGCCTCTCTCTCTCTCTCTCTCTCTCTCTCTCTCTCTCTCTCTCTCTCTCTCTCTCTCTCTCTCTCTCTCTCTCTCTCTCTCTCTCTCTCCTTCATTTACATTTCCCCATTTTCAATTTCCCCCCCCCCCATACTAGTCCCCCCTCCCACCACCCACTTGCGCCCCTCCCCCACTACACCTGCTCCACCCCCCTACCCCTCGCTCAAGCTTTCTCGCCCGCCTCTATTTTCATTTCATTATTATTCCCACTAACTTTGTTGGCTGAGTCGCCCTGGTACTTGACAGCTGAACCATTTCGCAACGATCAAAGAAAATACAGTCACGGTCTCGGGGCGCCAGGGTTATTACGTGTTGACGGCCAGGCTCCCCGGAGGTGTTCTTCACAACGGATCACACGAACCTGCTGAAGAACGGTGAACACACACACAAACCGCCCCGCCCTCAGGTGACGCTGGTTGCATAGAGGAGGAGGCAGCAGCAGCAGCAGCAGCCCTGGCCCTCCGCCCTGGGAGCAGCTCGTCATTAACGCACCGCCAACAAGAACGAATGAAATTGGAAACCAAAGCGCAATTTCGAGACGACGTGCCGCGAGGTCCTCATTTCTTAGGCCTATCTCGCGCCACGCAAACTAGACGGCCGCTCGCTGATGCCACCCCGCGGGCGCCACATTTCTCTGCGCCTGATAAATAAAAAGGAACGTTGCTTTGGTTTTTGAAAGAAAGATGGCTTCCCTGGCCCCCTGGGTCAGGGTCTGGGCGCTGGAAGGGCCAGACAGCCTTACTTCTGGTCTGCTTTATGGTTCTCCCACACGCCTTGTTTCCCCAGGAAACTCGCTCCTACATCCTTGTCGTGGGTTAGGATTGTCTTGGTGCTTAACTTCTTCAGGGATCGAGGCGTGTGTTCTTAGTATATGATTAAGGAAATACGATGCTCAACGGCTTGCCCCGGTATTATACTGCTGTTGTGAATACTAAATCTAGTTTTGGTAGCCTCTTCCTCCTCCCAGCGCATACAGAGCCGAGGCTTCTCTTTAACACACACACACACACACACACACACACACATACACATACAGAGAAGGGCTCCGTGGTGTAGTGGTTAGCGCTACTAACCATAAGTCAGCATCATGGGTTCGAACCTTGGGCGCGGCAGTTGGCCCACACCCAACCCTGGTGTGCATCCTCTCCTCAAAACTGGTCCCAAGATGATCACCTGGATTAACTAGGGTGTGTATGTGCGTAAGTGTACATGTACTGAGGAGTAAAGACATCGTAAATATATACAAGGTGAAGAGACGGGATAACACGAGTATAAAACTCTCCCCCAGTCACATAGAAGTGGTAATCACACACACACACACACACACACACACACACACACACACACTGTGCCTGCTGCTGGTCACCTAGAGAGAGAACTGCAGACAAAGTAACGAATACGAACACTTGGACAAAAATATTCTGTATCTTTTTCAGCTGGGCTTGTCTGCCACACCCTTCGCGTCTGCCGCACCCGTTGTGTCTGCCACACCTGTCATGTTTGCCACACCTGTCATGCTTGCCACACCCGTCGTGTCTGCCACGTCTGTCATGTTTGCCACACCAGGCGTGTCTGCTATGCCCGTCATGTCTGCCACACTCGTCATGTCTACCACTAC